>NC_138773.1:294981348-295029705 GCF_965119305.1 Pelophylax lessonae | reverse complement strand
TTCCAAGCACCAGGGAGTGTAGGTTGACATTCAGCTGGCAACAGGACAGCGCTAACAGGCATTTTTCTACAAAGTGTCCCAGTTGAACCTAGTTGAGCCAGAGGAGTATCCCACTCATTCCCTTCTCCCATCCCCATTATAAAATAAACAAAACAAACCAAAGATGCCGGAATGGTTATTGTCTCCAATCTCACACTTGGGTATTCAACTTAAATGTGTTGGAAGTGTTACCGGTAACAATGGCTGACCCATATTAGGCCCAATGCCTGGAAATCCTGCTACAGAAAGAAAGGGGGGGGGGACTGAGGGACAGAATGAGAAAAGAAGGAAGGAAAGGGAGAGATAGATGGTAGAGAAGGAAGGAGAGAGAAGAGAGAGACTGAGGGACAGAATAAGTAAAAAGGAAGGAAGGAATCAAGGAAAGGGAAGGAAGAGGATAGGAAGAAAGGTAGGGGAAGAAGAAAGAGAAGAGAGGGAGAGAGACTATTAAGGACAGAATGAAATAAAAAAAGGAAAGGGACAGGAGGAAGGAAGGAAGGAAGGAAGGTAGAGAAAGAAGGAAAAAAAGAGAGAGCGAGACTAAGGGACAGAATAAAAAAAGAAAAGAAGGAAGGAAAGGGAAGAAAGAGGATAGAAAGGAAGGTAGAGAAAGAAAGAAAAGAGAGAAAGAGTGACTGAGGGAAAGAATGAGAAAATGGAAGAAAGGAAAAGAAAAGGAAGGGAAGGAAAGAAAGAGACTGAGGGATAGAATGAGAGAAAGGAAGGAAAGGAGAAGGAAGAGAATGGGAAGGAAGGTAGAGGAGAAGGAAGGTAAGAAGAAAGGAAAGAAAGGCGGAGAGAAGAACTAATTTATATTGCAGAGACGCTCCTTCTAAATACCACAAAAAATGGGCCTGCTGGATCCACTACACCTCCCACACCTGAATATGCCCGCCTTTGCCAGTAAGGGCCTCTAGGTCCTGGACCTTGCAACCCCTCGACTACGCTGCTCATTCTGGTCTTCACCCCCCCTTTTTTTTTCTCCCCCCCTCCCCTCCTTTCCTCTCCTCCCTCGCCTGTCCTTAATCCCCCTTCCCTGCTCTTTCGTCTCGTGCTGGGCGCATAGTGGCTACCGGACGGGCCCGGGCGACTGGCACCTCTCCTCTCCTCTACACATTAGTGGCTTGTCTGTTATTCCTTTTTTATGGACAACTCCCCTCTTCCCCTTCGCCCAGGGTATGGGCCTTACTGAGGACCTACCTGACTCGACTAGCTGCACTCCCTTTGAGGTTTCCTACCTCCTCCAAGCTTTTTTTTTTCTCTTCTCAAACATACAACCTCCTTTTACGCACTTCAGGTCTCCACCGAACTCCACGTACTACGCATTGGATAGTTGTCCTGTGTTCTCTTTGTTTTAACTGCTGTTTTTTTGTACACAAATGTGTTCAGTTACGCCTGTTTTCTATTGCTGACTGTTTGTACTTTTTACTTCAATAAAAATATTTTCAAAAAAAAAAAAAAAAACAAGAGCGAAAGGGAAGGAAGGAATGAAGGAAGGAAGGAAGGTAAAGAAAGAAAGGAAGGAAGGAAATGAGAAAGAAATAGAAAGGAAATGAAATTAATGGAAGGGAAGGAAAGGGAGCAAGAAAATAAGGGAAGGAAATAGAGGAAAAGAAGAAAGGAAGGAGGGAAGGAGGAAAGGAGAAAGAAAGCACAAATAAGAGAGAGAATGAACCAGACAAGGGCAGTACATAACTGAATGAGAGAGATGCTGCATGAATCTTAGAGAGTCATTGGGCTGGATTTACTAAAGGCAAATAGAAGGTTGCGCTCATTTTCCCCAGAGCATAGTAAAAGCTGTGCTGATTCCCATCATCCAATCATGTGCAAGAAAAATGCTGTTTTCTTTCCTTGCACTTGATTGGGTATTCTTTACAAAGTGAAGCTTTACCACATTTACATTTACTTGCAAAATGCACAGTCTATTTCCTTTTAGTAAATCAAGATAGGGAAAATACATGGAGGGCGTGATTCATCAAGCTGTGATCCACAATCTCACAAGTTAACAGTGACATTTGGAGTGACATCACATGTGACAATATTACTAGATTCATTAAGGATAGAAAAGGTTCCTACATTATTAACAAGTGGAAATACCAATCACCTTACACCTGGGGGAGAGTTAGTGTTAGACTAGGTTAAGATTTACTGTACATGGACTTGACTAACAATTAAAGCTGAACTCCAGCTAGCACTTTATAAGCAGTTACAGGAAAAAGTTTTTCTTTACCTTTCAGGATAAAAGTTTTACATAAATGAATACAATCTGACCATTATGGGGCCGCACCGCAACTGCCCTGCAACCATGTGTAAGGCAGACTGGTGGCACATTTTGAGGGTTAAATCGGTCATCGAGAAGACAACATATCACCTAACCGCCTGTCCACCTCGTACTGCTTTTCAGAGGGACAGCAGTATACAGGGCCGGGACAAAAGGTGGAAGGAGGGGCGGCTGCCCTGGGCACTGTGGTATCATGTAAGTTGGGGGGGGAGGGGGCACCACAAGGAGGTTGGGGGGGGCGGGGTAATTTTGGGGGTGGCAGGGAATAAGAATTTTTCTAGGAGTGGAAATTTGGGGAGGTGTGCTAGGAGTCGTAATTTGAGGGGATTTGTGTTTGGAGGGGGGATGGGGGAAGACGATTTGTGCTAGGAGGGGGGATTTTGAGGGGTTTGTGCTGGAAAAAGTAATATGGTGGGGGGAAGGGGATTTGTGCTAGGAGTGGATTTTCTTTTTTGAGGGGGGGGGGGGGATTTGTGTTAGCAGGAATGATTGGGGCTAATTGTGCTAGGAGGGGAAATTGGGGGGGATTTGTGCTAGGAAGGTGGACTGGGGGAACTTGTGCTGGGAGGGAAAGAATTGGAGTGGGGAGAGAGGATTTGAGCACAGAGGGGAAATTTGAGGGATAAAGGATTTGTAGTAAGAGGGAGGAATTTTTTAAGTGGGGCATATAGGGAATGAGAGGATTAGTAGAATAGAGCTGTGGGGGGTTGGGGGGGGCATAGATTCATGCTGGGAAGGGGATTTCAGCAGGGGCAGATTTGTATTGAGAGGAGGGGGATTAATGCTTAGGGGGTAAGCATGCAGATTAGAGCTTGATTTTTTTTTTTTTTTTTTTAGGGGGGGAATTTTTGCTGACACATAATGCTCATACATCTTGGGGGGGGGGGGGAGCAATTTGGCTTGTTCGACCTGGGCTCTAGATGACCTTGTCCCGGCACTGGCAGTATAGCCCCACATGCAAAGGAACCCCTAGATCAGGGATATGCAAACTGCGGCCCTCCAGCTGTTGCAAAACTGCAATTCCCGTCATGCCTCTGCCTCTGCCTGTCATGCTTGTGGCTGTCAGAGTCTTACTATGCATCATGAGACTTGTATTCCTGCAACATCTGGGGGGTCAGAGTTTGCATATCCCTGCCTTAGATTACCAACCACATGAGAGCAGAAACACATAAGTGCACCATAGATCACATATCACCGGAGACCACAGACCATGTGACACTTACCTCCAATGCCACAAGATTGTGAACAAGAAGACCAAGCCGACCAGTCTGTGACATGGCAATCAATTGTGCATTCCACGAGGCAGCGAAGAGTCATCTTTTCAGGCTTCTTTAACCCCAGCTATAGGGCAAACAAAGTAAGATATAGAATATAAAGCATCTTGAAATTGAAGCCAATACGCACATACTAAGGCTCTATTTCAGGGGTCTTCAAACTATGGCCCTTCAGTTGTTCAGGAACTACAATTCCCATCATGCCTAGTCATGTCTGTGAATGTCAGAGTTTTACAATGCCTCATGGGATGTGTAGTTCGGGTACAGCAGGAGGGCCGTAGTTTGAGGATCCCCGCTCTATTTGGTTGAAATTTTCTCTAATTCTGTTTTATTGCAAAATCTCTCCTGAATAAATTCAAATGCAGAAGGAGAAAAGCATAACAGTTTAACAGTTGTGCCTTTATAATATCCCTTTCCTATTAAGATAATCCTGCAACATTAACCTCCTAATAATTGCCCCATAACTTCCTGCAGTAGTGATGCTCTCCCTAGAGATTTTTTTCTGTCCGATTAAAAATTCCTTTGTAGCCCCAGTGTTAATCTTATTACAGACATCCATGACTAAATGTATTGTTTCTCCTCATAATTGCAACAAGCTCTTCTGCAAGTTCTAATAAATGGAATTCGAAATATCAGCCTGATCTTGGTCCTTCAAGGCCTGGTTTATATACAGAAGTGGTGGTATTCCTGATGCCTAAAGCCAAGCAAGCAGTGCTTTAAGTGGCCCAAAAGAGGTGCCGGTACTCTATTATAGCCTATAAATTTTGTTGCCCCCCCCCCACCCCATCAGGGTCCCCACAGAGCACCCCCCCTGGCCTGGGCTGGGACTCCGGAGCAGGGGGACTCACTGGTGGTGACTGGTCTGGCTCTGGAGTGGGAAATATTCTTGGGGGGGGGGGCAATTGAGGGTGCAGATGTCCAAAATGAGTGTACTGGAACACTAAGGTGCACGGAAAGGTGGCGGTATGCTCAAGAGCCATATTTGGAAGTGGCGGTACTGAGTACTAGTGCATACCGGCCCACTTAAAGCACTGCGAGCAAGAAAATTACAATCTGATTGTACAATCTTCTTTGCATTAAACATATACAATGTGAGGCCTACCTGCTCTTGCCCTACATAGTTAATTCTACATTTGAAGGTGGTTGTGCAATCAGGTTGTAGCAATTTCGGTAAGCTGTAGGTATGGTGGGACATGTGCTAGCCAAGATCTTTTTTTTACAATTTCTAAAGGGATGTGCCTACTGTGTCTAATGCCACTAGTAATACATTTTTTTTTAAGTCTATTTTTTTAAAAGGTGTAGAAAGCTGCAAAGGAAGTCTGCAATGCATTGTCATAAGGGCTCAAGAGAGATCAGTGATACTTCAAGGGCATGCTCACAATATGTGTTGGCACAATTGGAAGGAAGGTCACAGAGCTGCGAGGACCAAAGTTTAAAGCTCCTGTGATCTTTTTCCTCTGCCAATTTTGAACATAAAATCTTGAAGCTAACAAAACTCTGGGAGATTGACCTGTGCTCCAATAAGGCTAAATTAAATAAAGTCCTGCTGACATGTGGGGTGCAAGTGCAAGGAGAAAGAAACATGCTTGAGAGCTGCATCAACGGTAATCGGGCACTGCGTGTTTTCTCATTGTAAAGGTGTTATTGACATGTTTTTGCTGTCATGGGTGCCCTCTGGGACTTTGCCAGCCATGTCAAGCCTAAAAAATAAGCAACCCTGAAAATGGTCATATTACTTGCTGTTACAAGGCCACATAAGACTGTAATTAGGATATCACCCAAAGATACCCTCTGGACACAACAGAATCAAATAGACTTGTAGAAAGCCAAAGCTTAATAAGGTTGCTGAATTCTCTCTCCAATACGTGAAACCAAGCTGATTTCCAGAAGACTCTTGGGATGGCAAGAAAGTTTAGTGATGAGAACAGGCCAAGCAGAGGCGTAACTAGAACCTTCAGGGCCCCGGTGCAAGAAACCAGGAAGGGCCCCCCGGACCCCTGGCCGGGGCCCTTCTCTTCAAACTTGGGGCTCTTCCCACTGATCCTGGGGCCCTTTACTCTCGTTGCGGGGCCCTTTATTATGGTCCCGCAGCGGGACCCTTTTACAAGTTCTGCAGTGGGCCCCCTTCCTGCCATCTTGGGGCCCCACGGTGGTAGAATGCCAGGGCCCAGTCGCAAGTGTGACCTTTGTGATCCTGGAAGTTCACCCACTGGTGTCAGTAGTTTTTATTTTTTGGTAATTTAATTGTATTATTTTTTATCATTTTATTTTTTTACAATATCGCTGACTATGACTCTGTCCATTCAGAAAAGGAAGGAGCTGGTAAATTACATATTTACAGACTCCTTCCTGGTTCTCTATTGTGACACATGCCCTGCAGTATCCGGCAGGAGAGGGAAGGGAGCACAGTGTGTGGGGGGGGGGCAGCACAGTAAGGGGGGGGGGGAGACCAGGGGAGCCCACAGGGGCCCAGAGACAGCAGAACACAAGTGAACTGGATAGAAGGAGTGGCGGGGGCAGCATAGAGAGGAACCAATCTCCTCCATTTTCCTCCTGCAGCTACAGGAGGAAAAAGGAGGACAGTGATTTCTTTACATGCTGCCCCCACCGCCCCTCCTATCCAGGTGTACAGGGGAGCTGCACAGGCCCCCTGGAGCATGGGGCCCGGTTGTGATTGCAACCCCTGCAACCCCTGTAGTTACGCCCCTGAGGCCAAGACTGGGAATATACAGCAGCCCTGGCAAAACTTGCTCATGTTTCAGAATTTAATTACTGAATATGAATCTGCTCCAACCCTGCAAATGATGTGTCTGGAATAATTCTGGTATGGATGGTTTCCCCTGTGAACAGTTATCTGCAGTGCTTAAAGCGGAGTTCCAGCCTCAAATACCTTTTTTAACTAAAAATACCCCTATAATACAAATCCATCGCCCTTTACAGAAGCGCTATTCTCATACTTACAAGGTGTACAGTATTGAATTTTAGTCGAAATCTTACTTTTAAAAACGCTGTCTGGGTGCGGCCATCTTGGATGTGGGCATCTGAAGCCGCAGTATAATCTGCTGTCTTTCTGATTCCAGGGAGTGTTCTGGGAGTTCTTCCTGATTCCAGCCTCCTGGGAGTGATGACAAACAGCTCCCAGGATGCAATGCAAAGGCGGAAGTGATGTCGATGGCCACGGCCACAGAGGGGGGAGAAGGAGGAAGTACTATCAAAAATGCCCTGAAAATAAGGTAAGAGACCCCCGAAAAAAATCAAAATGCTCAATTGTTGATCAGCATAGCGAGCACTCCAGGAATCACTAAAGTTTCAAAATAGGCCAGAACTCCACTTTAAGCTCACATCTCCTAACAATTGATGGTTGATACCAGGGATCCTCCAAATGCTGGGCAGTACACTGTGTGGTCAAAAGTTTGTTGACACCCGACCATTAAACCTGTTGCATGTTTCATTCCAAAACCATGGAAATAAACAAAAAAGTGTCCCCGGGGAATTTAGATGGACAAGGCTGTCCATCTAAATTCCCCGGGGACACTTTTTTTGTTTGTTATTTCCATATATTTTGGGGAAGGGACAGGTGCTATTTCAGGCACACCCGCATATCAACCTTCTGCTTTGTCCATTCCAAAATCATGGCCATGGTGGCTTTACCAGCCTCCATTCATTTAGGAAGGCTTCCCACATGTTTTTGGTTTGAGTCTGTAGAAATTTGTATCCATTCAGTCAAAAGTAAGGTCAGATAATGATGTTGGCTGAGAAGACCAGACTTGCAATTGGGATTCATCAAAGGGTGGTAGGTAGGGTTGAGGCCGAGGTTATGTCCAGGCAAGGGGCGTAACAATAGGGGTTGCAATTGCGACCCACGCCCATGCTTCAGGGGGCCTGTGTGGCTTCCCTGTACACCTGGATAGGAGGGACTGCAGGGGCAGCATACAGAGGCTGATCCCCTCCATTTTCCTCCTGCGTCTGCTGAAAGCCTGCTTCTCCTCCCATCCTTCCCGCAGGCATTGAGCAGCTACAGGAGGAAAATGGAGGGCATTGGTTCTTCTATATGCTGCCTCTTCTATACATTTTACTTGTTTCCAGCTGCCCCCATGCCCTTGTGTGCTCCCCTGTTCCCCCTACAGCTCTAATGGCTCCCCCCCTCCCCTCTCCCACTGGCAGCTGCAGGGGATGTGTCAGGATGGAGAACAGGAAGGAGCCGGTTAATATGTCACTTACCAGCCCCTTCTTTTTCTAAATAGACACAGTGAGTGATTGGTATTGATCGCTTCTGTGTCCATCTATAACTGGAACAGGAAAGCTCTGTACAGAGCTATTCCATTTATTCTGTGCAACTGAGGCTACATAGATGGAGATTGAAGAATGTCCTTTCTCTGTCTCAAATGTGAAACATCAGGCCCCGTTCACATTGCCGCGATCCGACTTGGGGGGGCGACCTCCGAGGTCGCGGTGCGAGCAGTGCGCCTCAACCTCGGAGCGGCCGCCACGGACTTCATAACATTGAAGTCTATGGCGGTCGCCTCCGGGTCGCCCCAAAGAAGCTCCGGACCCTTTTTCTAAGTCGGAGCGACTTGTGTCGCTCCTATTAGAACGGGTCCGCAGCTTCCCTATGGAAGGCGACCTACGGCGACCTGTGAGGCGACCAGGTCGCCTCACAGGTCGCCTTAGTGTGAACGGGGACTCAGAGATCTGTTTAGACCCCTGATATTTCACCAAAGCCCCTTAACAAGGCTCCTTAAAAAATTGTAAAAAATAATAAAAAATAAAATTGTAAAAATAATAAATAAAATAAAATGATAAAAAATAATAAAACTACCAACACCAGTGGTGGAACTACTAGGGTCACATAGATCGCATTTGCGACTGGGCCCTGGCTTCTTGCTACCTTGGGAGAGCCCCAAGACGCAGGACGGGGGCCCATTGCCGAACATGTACAAGGGTTCTATGATGGTATTAAAGGGCTGTGGGGATCAGTGCGGAGGGTCTCAAGCCCGGAGGGAAGGGCCCTGGATGGTTTCTTGCACCAGGGACCTGAAAGTTCTAGTTATGCTTCTGGTCCAGGCCACTCAAGTTAATCCAATTTAAAAAATTGAATTTTTTTATTTTCCCAATCATACTTACCTATATAGGCGTGCGCATCGGGTGTGCCGGCTGTTCCCGGGCACACCTTAAACACCCCATGTGGCACAGATTCCCACTGAGAACAGAGCGATCAAACAATGCTGATAGCTAGGTTCTCACAGCTCTCTAAGCAGAAAGCTCTTGACTGTCAGTCCCCGCTCTCTGCTCTTCCCCCCCTCCCCCCTCTTGCTCACTGGAGTGCTGGGCTATAGAGTGGGTGGGAGCAGTTGGCTCATGCTCTCAGTGGCTCACTGAGAGGCGGAGCCAGGTGCTGGTCGGTCCAGGCATGTGGGCGGATCCCAACTCCATTGTCACGGTCTTTCCCCAGCCTTGACCGGTTCTGTGACGTCAGCCGACAGCGGGCTTCAACCTGCTGCCTGCTGAGAACGAGCTGCACTAGAACTGGAACATTTTACTTGTTTCCAGCTGTCCCCGGGCCCTTGTTTGCTCCCCTGTTCCCCCTACAGCTCTTATGGCTCCCCCCCTCCCCTCTCCCATTGGCAGCTGCAGGGGATGTGTCAGGATGGAGAACAGGAAGGAGCCGGTTAATATGTCACTTGCCAGCCTCTTCTTTTTCTAAATAGACACAGTGAGTGATTGGTACTGATCGCTTCTGTGTCCATCTATAACTGGAACAGGAAAGCTCTGTACAGAGCTATTCCATTTATTCTGTGCAGCTGAGGCTGCATAGATGGAGATTGAAGAATGTCCTTTCTCGGTCTCAAATGTGAAACATCAGAGATCGGTTTAGACCGCTGATATTTCACCAAAGCCCCTTAACAAGGCTCTTTAAAAAAATTTTAAAAAAATAATAAAAAAATAGAATTGTAAAAATAATAAATAAAATAAAATAAAATGCTAAAAAAATAATAAAACTACCGACACCATTGGTGGAACTACTAGGGTGGCAAAGATTGCATTTGCGACTGGGCCCTGGCGTCTTGCTACCTTGGGAGAGCCCCAAGACGCAGGAGGGAGGCCCATCGCAGAACATTTATAAGAGTTCTATGATGGTATTAAAGGGCTGTCAGTATCAATAGTGAGGGCCTCAAGCCTGGAGGCAAGGGCCCCGGCTGGGGGTCAGGGGGGCTCTTTATGGTTTCTTGCTCCAGGGCCCTGAAAGTTCTAGTTATGCCTCTGATCCAGGCCACTCAAGTCCATCCACCCCAAACTTGTCAAAATGATGTCTTTATGGACACAGTCATCCTGGAATAGAAAAGGGCCTTCTCCAAACTGTTATCACAAGGTTGGAAGAACACAATTGTCTAAATTGTCTTTGTACTGTATGTTACGGCATTAACAGTTTCCTTCACTGTAAACCCCTAAACTCAATCATTTTGGAGGGTTTCCACATACTTTTGACCACATAGTGTAGAGCAGGGGTGTCAAACTCAATTTCATCGCGGGCCGCATCAGCATTATGTTTGCCCTCAAAGTGCCGGTTATATCTGTAAGATTAGATGTCCAGAGAACCGCACACCCCCTTACATGAGATGTCAAGAGCCCCCCCCACCATTAGAGGTCAAGAGTCACCCACCCTTCCTTACATCACAGTGCACCTCCTTACCTTGTGCTGCTGCCAGGAAGAAGGTGCGGATGGATCTGGGAAGAAGTGCAGGGTCTGGAGGAGAACCAGTGGAGAGCTGGAGTCAGCTTCCAGAGTGTGCTGAATGCTGAGACCAGGGGAGGCAGGGGCAAGGTGATGTTGCGGCTGCACAGAAAGGTGCAGGATCTGTAGGAGAAGTTCTGCCCTCCTCTCTGCTGTGGACTGCTGAGGGGGGCAAAAATGAGCCTTTCTTCAGCAGGCACAGAGGAGTGCAGGATCTAGCAAAGGAGTTCTGTCCTCTCTGCTGCCGACTACAGAGACAAGGTGGGGGCAGATACAAGGGGGGTCCTGCAGCTGCGAGGGCCACATGAAATGGCCTGGGGGGGGGCCGCATTCGGCCCGCGGGCCTTGTGTTTGACACCCGTGGTGTAGAGAGTGAAGCAAAATTCTATTTTTTTTCCAAAAACCCAATATGGACGAGAGCCAGTGCTGTGTTTACCAGCTTTGCCTTTCCATAATTCTGTTGGATACAGTAGCACGCTTGGATGGCTCTGACTATAGGGCATATTGGCAAGTCTGCCCAGTCCCTGCGATTCAAATAAAGCTACGCAGTGCTGGAGCGGAGCCAACCCTGGAGAAGCTGGATAGTGTTAACAAGCATTTATTTTGTGAAGAGGTTTCGGCTTTGATTTAGTTCATTGCTGTAAAAGCCAGGTAGGGGATGTCAGTTTTTGATTTTTTGAAGAAACACGCACTTATCCTTCAAGTTCTAAGAGCTCTTTCCTGCAGGAAGGTCTAAGCAAACTTCAGAAAAGAGGTTTCATGTTGATTACAGTTTTTCTATATTCCTTTTATATGAAAAATAAAATAAAAGCTGCAAAGTGAACTAAGCGTGGTCATGCTGAGTGCAACACAGCCAGAGGTTAAGAGTGTCTGCCCGTACCCCGTCTGCGTCCTCAACTTTACCTGCTCACAAAAGGACATTTTCACAGATTTTCCATCGCTGCGGGTGCAGTCTAAAAGCCGAGTTTTTATTCCTTCCCCGCACACAGCCTTTTCACCGAGCTGACAAGCGCTCCAATCTGCAACGAGCAACAAAACCCATTTAGACAGGGAGAGCGCAGTATATAATTCCTATTTACTGCATCGTTGACCCCTTAAGTGCCACTTGAGCTTGAAATAATATACAATCGCTGGCTGTCCTTTTTTCTGAAGCTGCGGCTCTTGAACAAAGACTCCTGCTGCTTTAAGAAGAGACAAGAATAGGTTTAAAGAAGAACATGGGCCAACATGAAAAGGAGAATAGCAATATTGTATTGGTTTGGAGTGATAGTAAAAAAGGAAATCCAAATATATAACCAATTAACACCTACGTTCTTTGCAGTGCTAGGACCGCTAACATGCAAAACCTGCTCCTGAAATCCGTACAAACTATATTATAGTAATTGTCGGCACAGCTTATGAAGTCTTGGAGCAGGGAATTAACCTACTACTTTGTGACAAGGTGCCTTTCCTTGCTGCTGGGTTTTAATATTTTGCTGTTTCTCAAGCTGAACTCCAGGCAGGAATAAAGCAGTATTTTGCCCAGTTCTATAGTTTAAAAAAAAAAGTAATTCAAAGAGAAAAATTTAATTTTTTTTATTTTCCCAATCATACTTACCTATATAGGCGTGCGCACCGGGTGTGCTGGGTGTGCCCGGGCACACCCTAAACACGGTATGTGGCGCAGATTCTCCCTGATGCCTGGGTCTCTATGTAATTTACGGATTCCTTCCTTTTGTGAATGAATACACATTACCAATCACTCACTGTGTCCATACATAACTGAAGCATAGTAAACGGTGTTATATATATATATATATATATATATATATATATATATATATATATATCTATATATATACATATAGTAACATGGGGGACCATTAGCTCAGTGGTAGATGCAATTCTCCAGTGATTCAGGTATTATATTTTAAGGGCTTGGTAGCCCATTTTTATTAACCACTTGCCGTCTGCTCACTAGAGCTCTACTGCGGCAAAGTGGCTGTTGTAGGTCTGACGACGTGGACCTAGGTCGTCAGACACTCCCCCTTCTCGCTCCCACATTATTCAGTCACAGCGGGAGTCGGGCCAGGGGAGGAGCAGCGGCGATCGCAGCTGCTCTTCCCCGATCGTCGGGGAATCGAGTCTGGAGATCCGCCCGCTTGTGTAAACAAAGCGGGCGGATCTCCGAAGTGACAGACAGGGTCAGATTGCAGGGTTCAGCATAGCTGAACCTGCGATCTGTCCTTGTGTCACTCAGTCCCCTCCCCCCACACACGTCAGTAAGCACCAGGCATACATTAACCCCTCCCTCTCCAATAAAATTAACCCCTTCCCTGCCAGTGTCATTTTTACAGTAACAGTGCTTATTTATAGCACTGATTACTGTAGAAATGTCACTGGTACCCCCAAAAATGTCAGTCAAGGGTCCGATCTTTCCGCCACAATGTCGCAGTCCCGCAAAAAAAAAAAAAAAAAAAATCGCAGATCGCCGCCATTACTCGTTACAAAAAAAACCAACAAAAATGACAAAAATCTTTCCCTTTGTTAGTAAACGTGATAACTTTTGCGCAAACCAATCAAAATACGCTTTTTGCGATTTTTTTTTACCAAAAATATGTAGCAGAAAACAAATTGGCCTAAAATGATAAAAAAATTAGATTTTTACATTTTTGGGGGGGGAATTTCATATAAAAAAATGTGAAAAATATTGCTATTTTTTAAAAATGTACGCTCTTTTTTTGTTTATAGCGCGAAAAGTAAAAATCACACAGATGATCAAATACCACCAAAAGAAAGCTCTGTTTGTGGGGAAAAAAAGGACTTCAATTTCGTTTGGGTATGGAGTTGCAGGACCGCGCAATTGTCAGTTAAAGTCGCACAGTGCCGAATCGCAAAAAGTGGCCTGGACGTAAGACAGCAAAATGCTCCGGTGGTAAAGTGGTTAAAAGGCAAAAATAAAAAGTCCATAACACAGTTTCCCACGCAGGAAGTTCTTCTCCAGTCAATATAAAGTAAACTGAAAATACTAGCCCACCTGGCTCTCTCACTCTCATGCAGTTTTTCCTTCACTCTGAAACTGACAGCTTCACTGTGGCCTTGGTCCTCAGGCCATCTCCTGTCTCATGCAGACACACTATTCTGGTTGCCACCTTCAGCCACTGACTCCCAGAGAGTATTGGAGTCCTCCTGACTCCCCATGAACAGACCTCCTGCCTGTTGGATGAAGCAGTCCCCAACTGGGAGCCTTGAGGTCTTCCTAGACCTTCATTATAAGGGCTGTGTGCACCGGAGCACACACCCTGCTGGTCATCCACAAAATATGGACACAGCGTTGGAGATTCCGTCCCTCCCAAGACACTATGAAATCTCCAAACTACTGAGCCCCATCCAGGTATACCAAAACCTGGAGAAAGCTGCAAAGGCTTCTTCACTGCACATCTACGCTCTGTAGTCCTGCACAGAGCCAATGTGCACACTCTGTGTCCTATAAATGACCACTTTCCCCGTGACAGAGTCTTGACCTGTCAATATATATATATATATATATATATACATACACACACACACATAGATGTGTGTTTGTGCTTTGGGGTGCACACCCTAATGCAATAGGTTTCACACACCTATACTTACCTAGGTGGATTCAGTATCGTTCCGATGCTGCATCTGTTCTCCCCGCTGGCTCTAACATTGAGAACGGAGCGATCAAACAACGCTGAAAGCTAGGGTCTTACAGCTCTCTAAGCAGAAAGTTATTGACTGTCAGTCACTGCTCTCCCCCCTCTCGCTCACTGGAGAGCTGGGCTATGGAGGGGGTGGGAGCAGCTGGCTCATGCTCTCAGTGGCTCACTGAGAGGCTGAGCCGGGTGCCGGTCCAGGCATGTGGGCGGATCCCAACTCCATTGTCGTGGTCTTTCCCCAGCCTGGACTGGCTCTGTGACATCAGCCGACAGCGGCTTCAACCCGCTGTCTTTTGAGAACGAGCTGCACTCCTGTGATCCATAGGAGTACAGCCAAACAAGCTTTGCCTGTACTTCTCCTTTAAAGCAGTAATGAACCCAATAACAAAAATGTAATATACAGTACAGAGGCGTAACTAGAACCTTCAGGGCCAGGATGCAAGAAACCATGAAGGGCCCCCCCAGATCCCTGGCCGGGGCCCTTCCCTTCAAGCCCAGGGCTCTTCCCACTAATCCTGGGGCTCTTTACTCTCATTGCATGGCCTTTTATTACGGTCCCGCAGCAGGATCCTTTCACAAGTTCTGCAGTGGGCTCCCTTCCTGCAATCTTGGGGCCTCCCCACAGTGGTGCAATGCCAGGGCCCGGTCGCAAGTGTGACCTTTGCGATCCTGGAAGTTCACCCACTGGTTTGCTACCGGGCCCCCTGGAGCATGGGGCCCGGTAGCAATCGCAACCCCTGCAACCCCTGTAGTTACGCCCCTGATACAGTACATTGCAGCTTACCAATCATTAAATCTGATTGCTGCATTCATTATCTTTTTTTTTAGGCTTTTCTTCCTTTATTTTTACCTAGTGACCCGGCCAGTAACATCTCCCGTCCTAGGGTGACTCCACTCTAGATGAAGAAGCAACAGAGTCACCCTCGGACAGCAGCATTGCCAGTCTGGTGAGAGGGTAGAGTTAGATTAGCAGATTTAGATGGACTTGAATAATTAACCACTTCCTGGCCGCGATTTAGCCAAAAGACAGTTATAGTGTGGTTGTCCAATTCTGGGAAGGAGTCAGTAGACGTCCTCCCAGAACCCCGTCCCCGCGTGCCTCCTGCGGTACAGATGAGGCACGCTCTGTGACTGCTGTGTCCTTTGGACACAGCTGATAAAAGATCGAGGTAAAGGGCCAATCACAGCTGATCACATGTAAACAGACTTGCTGGTTATCGGCATTTCTTTCCTCTCACACTGTATCTGTGGGAAGAAAAGGAGAGCTGACACCGTCAGCACATCATTTACACTGATAATCAGGGCACTGATTATCAGTGCAGCCCCATCAGTGCCTAGCAGTGCACTTCCTAGTAGTGCCTTTTCAGTGACTCCTCATCAGTCCCCATCAGTGCTGCCTCATCAGTGCCCAACAGTGCCTCCTCATCAGTGCCCATCAGTGCTTCCTCATCAGCGCCCATCAGTGCTTCCTCATCAGCGCCCATCAGTCCTTCCTCATCAGCGCCCATCAGTGCCGCCTCATCAGTGCCCATCAGTGGCTCCTCATCAGTGCCCATCAGTGCTTCCTCATCAGCGCCTCCTTTTCAGTGCCGCCTCATTCGTCCCCATCAGTGCAGCCTCATCGGTGCCTATCAGTGCAGCCTCATCAATGCACATCAGTAAAGAAAAAAAATCACTTATTTGCAAAATTAAAAAAAAAAAAAAAAATTCATATGGGTACAGTGTTGTATGACCATGCGATTGTCAGTCAAAATGCAACAGTGCTGAAAGCTGAAAATTGGCCTGAGCAAGAAGAGGATGAAAGTGCCCGGTATTGAAGTAGTTAAAGCTGAGCTCCAGCTAACACTCTTTTAAGCAGTTACAACAACATTTTTATTTTACCATTTGGGATAAAAGTTTTACATAAATGAATGAAAGCTGACCATTGTAGTCACCCCTGTCAGTGCCGATTGGTTTGTCTCAACCCTCTAACTGCCATTTTAGTTGGACAGGTTGGTCTGCGAAAGGAAGTTGAAAAATAACAGACTTAGGCCAGACAGATCACCAGGGGAAAATAAAACAAAATCCTCATCAAGAGAAAATGATTGCAGCGACCAAATCTAAGATATGGCAAGCTGAAATATGTTCAATTTTTGTTTTTGGGTTTAAAGCGGAACTAAACCCTCCTATCCTTTTTCAGCCAAGGAAGCTGCCATCTTAGCCTCTGTTTTATCTGCAGCTGCCAATGTACTGCACATGTGATCAGTCATGCCAACTGCCATTTGATGGTTTGACAGTTTGGTTGAGAGCACAAACAAATGTGACAGTTAGCTTTCCCGGCATGCTGGGAATGTAACTGTTTTTTTGAAATTGTTAAATTGATGGGTTTAGTTCCGCTTTAATACTCTTTAGAATATATTTTAACCACTTACATTGGGAAAGGGAAAGGCTTTACTACTGTTAGTCAACAGTTAGGCTCCATTCACATTTTCTGTTTTAAAACTCCGGGCAAATTCACTGCTATTCTGCCCGCGATCTCAAATCGCACTGCATTTGCAAAACGCATGTTCGGGTGCCCATAATTTTCAATGGCACCTATAACGCAGTGTGGTTGTTGCCGCAATTATCGCGCATAAATCACACGGCAATTGTTGCAAACCACAACGCATGCGGCTTGTCTCCCAAAATACACTTCTGCTCCTTTTTGGGTGACAAGCTTTGCCCGTTGCAGATTGCCGCACAATTTATCACGCCATAACCACGGCAAAACCGCACCACATTTTAGGTGCCATTGAAAATGAATGGCACCTGAAAACGGGTGTTGCGATTTCAGTGCAATTTGAGATTTGAAAAAATCGTAGCCATTCTGAAGCCTGAGATCCCAAAGCACCAAATGTGAATGGAGCCTTAAAGCGGTTGAAAAAACCCTTAAATACCCAGTAAAGTGACTGGCCTCAGGTGATACACAGAGATGAAACAAATCCTCCTACATACGTTATATCTGTTTACCTGCAGCCAGGGCTGTCTTTAAGGCAGGGCAAAAGGGGCAGCTGTCCTGGGCCCAGTCATTGTTGTGGGGCCTAAAGCAGCTGCCCCTTGAGCCTGAGAATAGTTGATAAGTGGATTTGGGAGGGCCCAAGAAAATGTTTGCCCAGGGTCTAATCAATAATAAAGACAGCCCTGCCTGCAGCCATCTTTTGGCTACATCCATTTAATACCCAGTTTTCTTACAGCTTTCCTGAGCTTGCAGGGGATGGAGGGGATACTGCCCAGGTCAGAGAAGAGAGCTGAGTGTACCCTGAGACCTGAGTGGAGCTTCCCCCTCTACAAAATCTCATAGGGAAACATGCATAGCTGAGGCTGTCAATTACCGGCTTTGTGAGGGAGCTCCCCTCTCTGTCCCCTTCGATCCCTTGGAGTCAGCACAGCCTGTCAGAAATGATAGCAGGTAGCAAATGACAGTGCATGTTCCGGAGATATTCATTTTACCTACAGGTAAGTCTTATTATATGTAGGTTAAAAATCACAAAGCTGGGTTTACTACCGCTTTAAGAGGAATTGAATCCCCTTTTTTACACTTTTTGTTTCTCTTTTACCTTTACTGCTGGTTGTCAGAAACACATACTCATATGTCCAGCAAATCCAGTGTTGTCTGGTGACACCTGCCGCTCAGACTCGGCCCACCAAGTCCCACTCTGCCATGTCCTATACACATGTAATCAGAGGGGTGAGTATTTTTGCAACTGGCCCCCTGATAACATGTCTCTGCGCATACACAGAGTGCCGAGATTACTCAGCACATGCCAGTGTACTGCACATTGCCATGAAACCTCCTGGGATGGATGACATAAGTATCCCAGGAGGCTTCGGGAAATAGGCAGTGAATCATTAAACCAGTTCTGGACCAGAAGGATTTGCCCCCTTAATGACCAGGCAATTTTTTACGGTTCGGCACTGTGTTACTTTAATGGACAATTGCGCGGTCGTGCGACGCTGTACCCAAATAAAATTGATGTCCTTTTTTTCCCACAAATAGAGCTTTCTTTTGGTGGTATTTGATCATTATTTTTTGCACTATAAACGAAAACAGAGCGACAATTCTGAAAACAAAAACAACAATATCTTTCACATTCTGCTATATAACATTCTCAATAAAAAAAAAAAAAAATTAAAATCAATTTTTTTCATCCTTTTAGGCCAATTTGTTTTCTGCTAAATATTTTTGGTAAGAAAAAAATTGCAATAAGCGTATTTTGATTGGTTTGCGCAAAAGTTATCGCGTCTACAAACTAGGGAAAGATTTATGTCATTTTTAGTTATTTATTTATTTTTACTAGTAATGGCGGCGATCAGCGATTTTTAGCAGGACTGCAACATTGCGGTGGACAGATCGGACACCTAACTGACATTTTTTACACTTTTGGGGGGACCAGTGACATTACTACAGTAATCAGTGCTAGAAATATGCACTGTTACTGTACTAATGACACTGGCAGGGAAGGGGTTAACTCAGGAGTGATCGAAGGGTTAATTGTGAGCCTAGGGGAGTGTTTACTAACTGTGGGGGGGATGGGCTTGAAATGAGAGAACAACAGTCAGCTGTGTTTAGAACAGCTGACCGGTGTTCTATTTCAGCGGGGAGCGATCGTGGGTGCCCGACGGCAATCGGTGCCACCGGTCCCATGGATCAGCATCCCCGCTGCCTAGTGGGGGCGGTAGCATTCAACCGGCGGTGCGCACTCGCCCCCAGGAGCGCTCCCTCGGATTGCCGTACAGGTACAGCCATTCGTGCAGCCGAGCCAGCCTGCCGCAGTATAAATGGCGCGGGCGGTCGGCAAGTGGTTAAAGTCCAACATCAGGTAAACCTACAAAGTATCTGCCTGCAATGCAAGGGTTAGTTGCTTCTTTAGCTCTAGGGAACTTGTTAAAGAAGATCTACTTATCTGATCTTCCCCTCCTCCGCGCTGCTAGACTGGTCCCCGCAGCATCTTCTCCCCTACGCTCCACTGGCCAGGGCTGTCTTTAACACAGGGCAAAAGGGGCAGCTGCCCTGGGCCCAGTCATTGTTGTGGGGCCCAATGCAGCTGCCCCTTGAGCCCGCACTGTCTACACATAGTTGATAAGTGAATTCGGGAGGGCCCAAGAAAATGTTTGCCCAGGGTCCACTGGCCTAAGGTCCTGACATCATGACTGACGCAGTGTTCATTGCCCGGCACTGGATATGATGACGTTGAGGGACAGGCAACTGTTGAAGTGTGGGGGAGTACCATCTGCAGAGGTAACTAAAAGTGCTTTTTCGCTCTACTAAAAAGAAAGAGCAGCTAACCCCCTGCAGTGTGGGCACAACCCTACTGCAAGGGACAATTTTTTACATTTCCCAGCATCAGGCTTTAACTAAAGTACATAAAAGTGGCGTCACCAACCTGTCTTTGTTTCTTGGCAGGGAAGCTTGAATAATAACTTGTAGAAATTCGCACTAACTTCCTGTAAAGTGAAATCTTCCCAATGGGACACATGTAATACATGATAAGGGCTTTTCATCTTTACTGTTCTGCCTAAAATTAAAATGAAAAGTTTTGGCTATACTTGCACTTTTTGTGTACAGTTTTGTGATTGGTGTTTTTTTAACCGCTTCAATACCAGGCACTTTCACCCAATTCCTGCCCAGGCCAATTTTCAGCTTTCGGCGCTGTCGCACTTTGAATGACACTTGCGTAGTCATGCAACACTGTACCCATATGCCATTTTTATATTTTGTTTTTTAGACAAATATAGCTTTCTTTTGGTGGTACTTACTCACCACTGGGGTTTTTTTTTTATTTTTTCATAAACATATGAAAAAAGACTGAAAATTGGGGGGGGGGGGTTTCTTAGTTTCTTTTATTTACAAATAAGTAATTTTTCTTCTTGACTGATATGCGCTGATGATGCTGCACTGATGGCCACTGATGAGGCTGCGCTGACGTGCACTGATGAGGCTGCGTTAATGTTGCAGCACCAATGAGCACTAATGAAAAAACAGTGATGAGTAATGATAAGCTGCACTGATGGGCACTGATGATGATGCACTGACGAGGCTGCACTGAGGAGGAGGCACTGATAGGCGACACTGATGGGCACTGTTAAAGCTGCGCTGACGTGCACTGGTGAGGCTGCGTTAATGTTGCAGCACCAATGAGCACTAATGAAAAAACAGTGATGCATAATAATAAGCTGCACTGATGGGCACTGATGAGGATGCACTGACGAGGCTGCACTGAGGAGGAGGCACTGATAGGTGACACTGATGGGCACTGATAAGGCTGCGCTGACATGCACTGATGAGGCTGCGTTAATGTTGCAGCACCAATGGGCACTAATAAAGAAGCACTGATGAGTAATGATAAGCTGCACTGATGGGCACTGATGAGGATGCACTGACGAGGCTGCACTGAGGAGAAGGCACTGATAGGTGACACTGATGGGCACTGATAAGGCTGCGCTGACATGCACTGATGAGGCTGCGTTAATGTTGCAGCACCAATGGGCACTAATAAAGCAGCACTAATGAGTAATGGTAAGCTGCACTGATGAGGATGCACTGACGAGGCTGCACTGATAGGCACTAATTGGAGACACTGATGGGCACTGATAAGCGGCACTGATGGAGCTGCACTGATGTGCACTGATGAGGCTGCGCTAATGTGGTGGCACTGATGAGCACCGATAAGCTGCACTGATGGGCACTGATGAGGAGGCACTGACGAGGCTGCACTGAGGAGACGGCACTGATAAGCACTGATAGGTGACACTGATGGGCACTGATAAGCTGCACTGATAATCAGTGCCCTGATTATCAGTGTAAACAATGTGCTCACCGTGCCCTGTCAGACTTGCTGGTTATCGGCACTCCTTTTCCTGCAACATCTTCCCAGATCTCGAGAGCCCAGCTGTAACTGTCTTTTGGGCTTAGTGCGGGCAGAAAGCACTTAGGTTACCTTTTTTTGTTGCAGATGTCTGTAAATAAATTAGGATGTGTGTTTTGTGTATTGAATGCTGATATAATTTTCTCAGTTATGTGAATTGGTGGACGTGTGACTACAGATGTGCAGGTTGCACCTTTTGCCCCATAGTCCTGGCACTAATAGTGTCCCTCTATGTAGTGTCAGAAACTTGGCAGTCATGCTGCACGAAAGTCAGAGTGTCCGCGGACAGACGGCTCCCAGGAATACTCAGGCAACCTGTGCCTCAACAGCTGTTACTGAACTACATGTTCCAGTGTGTCCTGCATGCTAGAGATATTTTTAATTCTCATCATCACAGCGGAGGGTAATGGATGGGAGAGTACCCATAATTAAACAATTACCTCAATTTGGACTAAATTAATTACATTTTATCGTTTTATAATTAAATTATAGCAATTTGCATTTTAATTAAACGTCTGTGTTACATTGTAAGATGCAAAAAAAAAAAATGATTGCAAACATTGAATATTGAAACTGCTTCCTAATATGAGAGTAATAAGCTGTCATTAGAAAAGTGTCAGGCTTGTAAAATGCTACCTCTTACAAAATGGTATATTCAATATCAAGATTAAAGGACCAGTAAACCTAAAATATAAATGAAAGCTGAGCTCCAGCCAAAACTCATTTTGTTTTTCGATACAGCAGGCAAGGATTAGATCTTCTAAATTTTTATAACTGCCATCTGTGTCCCTATGGGGGAAATCTGCCCTCATTACCTGGAAAGGAAGTCATGTGAAATCTTTCCAAATGGGAGGTGGGCAAAAACACAAATTTTCTGTAGCGTGGGGAAGAGTTAGGACTATGTGTTTTTGTTGTCTGTGTGTTGCACCTTCCTAGCTAGGTTGCTATAGTATTGATGCAAATTTAATTTGTTACTCATCTGTAGCCAGTGGAGCAAAGTTTCATTGCTTTCGGCTGTTCTGGGTTCTGCTGGTTGCAGGTTCGACTGCATCCCCGGTTTCTGGTAAGTTCCAGAATTTACTTGAAGAGGAAGACCCTCAACTTGCATATTCATACAGCCTAAGCCAATCCCTGGTAGAAAGAATGACCAGTAAAGCAGTGCTGTATTTTGGCCTAGGCCAACAAGGCCCAGGCCTAGGGCGTCACTTTGCAGGGGGGCAGCAAAAAAGCTACCCCCATCCACCTGAGACTCTATTGGCCATTGGTTGCTAAAGTCGCTTCTCTCACCCCTCTCTCTCTCTCTCTCACTCACTCCCCCCTCTCTCTCTCTCTCTCTCTCACACCCCTCTCTCTCTCCCCCCTCTCTCACTCACCCCCTCTCTCTTTCACCCCCCTCTTTCTCTCTTTCTCTCTCACCCCTCCCCCCTCTCTCTCTCATCCCCTTCTCTCTCTCTCTCTCACTCACCCCCTTTGTCTCTCTCTCTCTCTCTCACCCCTCCCCTCTCTCTCTCACTCCTCTCTCTCTCGCCACACTCTCTCTCTCATCTCCCGCCTCTCTCTCCAATCCCCCCCTCTCTCACCTGCCTCTCTCTCATCCCCCTCTCTCTCCCTCTCTCTCTCTCATCCCCCCTCTCTCTCTCTTACCCCCCCCTCTCTCTCATCCCCCCTCTCTCTCTCTCTATCACACCCCCCTCTCCCTCTCATCCTCTCTCTTTCTCCCCCCCTCTTTTTTCTCTCTTTCTGTCTCTCTCACCCCTCCCTCCCCCCTCCCTCCCTCACCCAGCCTCTCTCTCTCTCTTCCACTCCCTCTCACCCCTCGTGAGATCTCAGGGGTTCATGCTGGGACTTGTAGTCCTTCAAATTTGAAAGGGAGTCATATCCGTTACAAAGGAAGGAGTGGGGCAAATTTACATAGGAGGGGGAGGGGGGGGGTCCCAATTTTAGTCTTGCCTAGGGCAGCACAAAACCAAAATACACCACTGCAGTAAAGGGTTGAGGTGTGAAAACTTAGTCTTGGGCCTGGCATAGCAGGGTCTTGTCCTGGTGGAGAAGACCCAGTCGGAGTGCTGTGGTCCCCTTGGTCACTTAGCTGAAGTTTGGAAAGGGCCATCAGGGTCCCAGCTGTGGGAAAGCTGAAGGATCCGTGTCTAAAGTTGCTGGGAGCAGTTTGAAGGAAGTCCATGGAGGATCTGACCTGGAGGCTCATAGCACAGAAGATGTCTGGTACGGCACAGTGAGTGCAATACAGAAAGAGATCCTAGGGACTGTCCTGGATAACTCTTGGAGAGACTGCTCCAGATTTGCTGGCTGGCTCAGGTTTGTTTGCTCCTGCATTGGAGTCCCCTGCACTGTAGTTCACTGTACTCTACTCAAGTTCCTCAAGCAATAAATCTAAAAAGACACTTGCCGTCTGGTTCTTGTGTAGAGAGACTGGGAAGCTACCGTTTGCCTAGCTGCTTGCACCCACCCAGGAATAGAATTTGGGACAAACATTTTTGAGCCACTGCGTGGGCAATTTGCTTGCCTTTGATATCTTGCGCTGATTCTTAAAAACCACTAAATACATTGAAATAGAACTTGAGACAAACAGCAGGGCCCGTCAGAGGTCTGAAACTCTTGTGGGGAAGGGTTAGAACTTAAGCCCCGTACACGCGCGTCGAAAATTGGCAGGGAGTATTCATCCGACGACCGATCTGTCGATTTTAGTCTTGTTAGTATGATGCTTCCGACAACCAACTCCGACTTTTCGGCCGAAAAAAATCTGGTGTGCAGACTATAAAATTTTTGTTGGCCGTCAACACAACGGCCGATTTTCGTGCAGTCAGTACAGATTTCGACAGGGAAAAATCTGATGAGCAAGTCTGGGCATGCTTAGTGAAGAAAGAACACAGAAAGCAAACCAACACATGACATCACTTCTGAAGTAGAATTTTGTTGGGCGAGAAAATTCGTGTGCAGTCTAGGCACATTCCAACCAACAAAACACAACTCTGGACAAAAGACGGACGATCGGTTTGGCCGATAATCGTTGAGTGTGTACGGGGCTTTAGACTGTTTTCATTGTTGCCTGTGCATGATACAGTGGCTGGCTTGGGGTTCGTTTTGAAGCTCTTACTGCGAGGAATCACTCACCCAAATATTCTTGTTGTATGAAGATATAGACTCTGTTAACACAATGTTAACATAACATATGTTAACATATTGACTCTGTTAACATAAGAATATGAGAAAATATGATGACCTGGGTGATTTTCCCCTCTAAGCAGATAAAATTGTATAGACTTACAAATGATCCAGCTGCATCAGGTATCAATGCCTTCCTCTCTTACCAATGCAAGACTTCATAGTGCCAAAGAAGCTGTCCCATCTTTCAGCTCTTTCAGCGAACTTGACATTGATTAAAATGTGTTTAGAGTAAGAGCAGTACATTCAGTGCTGCCTGAAAGTAGAAGCAATAGTCCAGAAATCAATTAATGTCCTTGTGGGACCCTCTGTATCCTAAGCCCATGGAGTCTTGACTTATATCCAAGTCAAGATTAAGCCTTACCCTCTCCTGGCATTAGCATTGCCCCTCTATCCCAGCTTTCAAATGCCAGAGACTCTAGTGCCCATTATGTTCTGCATGTTAGCAAATCAATGATGATGGGTAGGAGGGGAACAGTCTACATCTTAGGCAGCTTGAGCCCAGAATCAAACGAGGCTTCCCAGGGGGACACAAGGCCTTCAGCTCTGTTGTGACCTCAGGCAATTTTTAAGGTCACGCCAAGTTCGCTAGAACCAACATGAATTGGACATTACGCCCTAAGTAACAACGAAAGATGCAACTGATACAGCAAATGCCATGGGCTTGTGGACGTGTCTGAGCTATGCTTCTCAATTCCTAAACCATACTAGGCACAATAGCAACTGACTGGAATTTTCTTCAACAGAACCTTGGAGATAAAGACCATCTCTATACTCAGCACTACATTATTTTCTAAGTTTTAAAAGTACATACCATAAATACCAATCTACATAAATTCAAATTTTGATTTATGCCACATATTAAAGAGGGTAACTGGTCATAAGACAAATATAGAGGTATATATTGTTGACCTCTCCTTCTAAAAACTTTATCCTCCAGGCCAAAACCCTGGAATCTGCAACATGCAATTTTTAACTATAGTTAAGAGGTCTGTCCTTGGCCCCACAATCACTCCTTCCTCCCTATTGACTCAGCAATGGTTTAAGAAAGAATGAAAAAAACCTTCTGCGTTCCACGAGCGTGTACCAGGAGCTGGAAGTGAGGTTGGCGTAGTCACAGGTCCTTGCGTCCCGATGCGTTTCGTAGGCACGCCGGCTTACGTCATCAGGGGCATGCCCGTGTCCGTGAACCGGAGACCGCAATATGTAATTACATGCTCCGATTTTACCTACGAAATGTAAGTGCATCCATCTCTTAGTAGTGTTCAGGGGGGGGCGCTATGCACAGGATGCAGTGTTTAGAAGTGCGCTATGCACAGCATGCAGAGTTTAGAGGTGCACTATGCACAGAGTGCAGAGTTTAGGGTTTTTTTTTATGTACAGAGTGCAGTACAAGCAGTGCCCTTTGCACAGAGTGCAGAGTTTAGGGTTTCGTTATGTACAGTGTGCAGTTCCAGCAGTGCTCTTTGCACAGAGTGTAGAGTTCAGGGGTGCCCTATGCACAGAATACAGACTTCGGGTGTGAGCTACATACAGAATGCAGGGTTGAGGGGTGTGCTGTGTAGAGAGTGCAGGGAAATCGTTCTTACTCTCACATTCTGGGGAGCTGTCTCCACTGTGCCCTGCTGTGAGCGATCTGTTACATCTGGAAGCCACTGAAAGCAAAGCTGTCCCTTGTAAACACAGACGGCTTCTGTGTTTACAAGTGACAGCGAGGAGCAGGAGCAGAGAATGAGAGCTGGAGGTGGCAGAATGGAGTTCCACCACATTTCAGGTGCAAAACTGGATGGAGGGCCACAGGGGATGGGGCCCGGTGGGCTGGATTCGGACCGTAGGCCTTATGTTTGACATATGTGCTGTAGTGTAACCAAGAATGCAGATTGCACCAAATACTGCAGGATTACAATAATCAAGTTTCACAGTCAACGTTTTTTATGATGTTGAAGATTATTAATGTGTCATAGACAATACGTAATGATGCATGTATTATGTATATTTATGGGTATTAAAAGATGTGCAATTAATAATTCTTCTCAAGCTGCATCATTAAACTGGTTAATGACTATACCGATAGTAAAAATGATACAGTTAATTTTATAGGTTGAATACATAAAGCATATTGATACGGACTGTTAAGCGTCACACGCAGGGTATTCGGGATAAAACAATGTTTATAGCTTTAATTTTTCTAACTTGTTAAAAAAAAACTTTAAACATTAGTGTTTAAAGTTTTTAAAGTGATATCTAAAGACAAAACTTTTTTAATTTTAATATTAGATGAAGTAGGGATGTGTTAAAACCCCCTTTCTTAGCTGTCTGTGTTCAATCGGGAAGAGTTACCTGCACTTCCTGTTCAGTAGATTTAACAGGAAGTAAGCAGAAATCTCTTCCAGTTAAGAAGGAATCCCCTCTTTGACAGCCACTGGAACATGTGTTGTAATGACAACTTACAAATTTGGATTCAGCCCTCAGTTCTCCAAGGGTGGTCTACAGAACACCTCCCCGTGACAAGAGATAAGGAGAGGGGATGTGTGGAACCCAGGCAGGACTGCCAACACTGCTGGGATTTCAAGGAGTTCACCGTATTTCTGGAAAATTAACAGGTTTTTTTCTGTACTTGTTGTGTTTCGCACAGCTGTCACAAATAATTGCCGTATTGTGTTTAATATGTTTATTTCCGATGATCGTCAGCCCCATCTATTGGCCATAAAGCTGTATTTTCTGGCAAATACTGCATTTTGGCCACTAGATGGAGCTAATGACCATAGAAAATAAATATATTCAACACAATATAGCAACTATTTGTGAGGTCATTGCAAATGCTACCTGCATTTGTACAGCAAATTTTTAATAAAAAGACTCCTTGAACTATTCGGGATGTGGACCATCAGCTTTGCCAGTGTTTCTTCTGCTTCACTACCATGGTGTAATTTAATTAGGAGCTGTAGCTTTTATCACACCTCACATACATTTTTGTCGTGATAGTATTATTGCCACCAGTTAGGCTAGTGAAAATATAATGATGCAATAAGTTAGGTTAGTGATAGGGTATCCATTTCAGTTAACAATATACGTTATATCTCTTGAAATCAGAAGTTAAAGAGACTTTGTCATTTTATCCCACCCTCCAATCCATTTCAAAGCACTCCATGGATTCATCGAAGGCTGCTGCAATACACCTTGTGTCAGCTCTGGCATTTATACATGGTTGTCACTACCTTCGTCATAGGACAGTGTTCATGCCTGGCAATTGGTCACTCTGGCCCTGGTACTGTCGCATGGTGTGGGGGGGGGGGGGGGGGGCGCATGCTCCTCCATACCTGGACATCCTAAGTATTTTGTTACTGCGATATTGGAAGGAGTGGCAGGGGCAGTGCCCAGACAAGGACTTCTAGAGATCAGGGCGAACATGTCAAACTACGCCCCCCTCAAGCTGTATGAGAACCCCCCCCCACAAAAACACTAAGCACTAATCTGCATGCTTACCCTAAACATAAACTCCCTCTTCTTCCAGTACAAATCCACCCCCATGCTGAAATCCCCCCTCTCAGCACAAATATCCCCCCCCCCTTCGTCCTCTAAATGCTCCCCCCCCCCCAAATAAAAAATTAAATCCTCCTAGCACAAATCCTCTACCCCTAACATTTCCACTCCTAGTACACATCTTCTAATTATTATTATTACTCTGGGCTTTTTTTCTCAGGAAATAGGTGCAGGAACTCTCCCCTTTTAAGCCACCCCCTTGTCTCCGCCCCCTACCCACCTCCGTGTCTCTTGGTTTCACCCACTACCCACCTCCCACTACCACCCCTTTTAGAGAATACAGAACCAAGTATCATTTTGTGGTGTTAAGTAATTTGTATGCAATTGGTTAACAATAAGAAAAAAAGCAGTAAAATAGATCCCCTGAAGCCAGCGACAATAGACCCCACCCCAGCAACAATAGACTCCCATCCCAGGCACACTAAATCCCCCAGCAATAACAGATCCACCCAGCAACAAAGCATTTCTCCCAGAAAAAATAGACCTCACCCCTGCAACAATATATCCCCCTAGCAACAGAAAACCCCAACCCCAGCAACAATATATACCCCCAGAAATTTTAGATCCCTCCAGCAACAATAGGTTCTTCACATAACATTATACCCCCCCAGCAACAATGGCCCCCCGTTACAAAATACCACCTCAGCAACAATAGATCCACCCCAGCAACAATATTCCCCGAGCATCAAAAACAGGTCTATCAGCAGCAAGCAACAATAGACCTCTCCCTCAACAGTAGATCTTTGCCAGCAACAGTTGACCCCTCAGCAACATAAGAAGCCCCCTAGCAACAACAGATCCCCGTGCAAAAATAGATCCATACCAGTTACAATGGATCCCCCTGCAGCCAGCATCATAGACCCTTCAGCACCCTTGCATTTACATACATTCAGTGCTGGAGGTGCCGGAACTGCGTTCCCCCTGAAAAAAAGCCCTGTTATTATTACAACAACAAGTTGTAATAATAATAATAATTGCTATTATTATTATTGTTGTTGTTGATATAGTAATAATAATAATAACAATAATAATTGTAAGGCTGCATTCACATGTCAGCGTATGGATCGCGGGCAGAATCGCCGCGATTCCGCCCGCGATCCGGAGATTATTGCAAATCGCGGGACGCCTGTGCGTTGCCCGTGATTTGCAATAGCACCCCAAACGCTGAGCAATGTTGCCGCGATCCGCCTGCCGAATCGCGGTAACATCGCGCAAAAAAAAATCGCGGGACGCAATACGCTCCAAAGAAGCTCTTGTACTTTTTTGGGCGTAATGCGTCCCGCAATTTTTTTTTGCGCAATGTTACTGCGATTCGGCAGGCGGAAATCGCGGCAACATCGCTCAGCGTTTGGGGTGCTATTGCAAATCACGGGCAACGCACAGGCGATTTGCAATAATCTCCGCGGAATCGCGGAATCTGCCCGCAATCCATACGCTGACATGTGAATGCAGCCTTATTATTACTATAATCTATTATTATGATGATTATGTAGCGGACCCCCCAAACCTCCTAGGGCCTGGTGGTGACCCACAGAGGCAGAGAGGGCATACATACCTCCTTTGGGTGTGGATTGTTAGGCATGGTGGGTAATGAACAAGTAAAGAAGCGATGGGCGCCAGTCACTTTTATGCTTGAACAACAGAAGAGCTTTATTTCTTCTCAACAGGACAAAAATAAGATAAGGGAGAGAGGGGTAGGGCACAGGACTCCCTTAAAAAACAGTCAAACACTGGCTCTCCTCCAAAGAGTCTCAGGCATGTGGCTAGGCCCCAGGCTTCAGGCCTACCCTGCAGCAGCATAGTAGCACACACCTACCCCAGAGGGGGTCCGGGTGGCAAGAGAGCGAGAATTGGACTTCCCTCAGTTAAATAGTCTCCCCCAGCATGCCTCAGCTGCACTGTAATTGGCCAAGAGAGACATAGATATTTCTAGCCTGTTTAACTGTACTTCTCACTCTAATGTCAGAGGCAACTGTGCCACTTACTGTCAGAAGGGAGAACCACAGCCAAACCCAGATTAAGAGGAAGTCCAATATACCACAGTGCTATAAATCAGCCAAGCTAGTTACTGCCCAGCAAACTAAATTTTACTAGCAACCCTGCTTAAGACAAGGGTGCTACAATTATATGTTTTTTTTTCCCCAAAAATGTTTTTTTGAAAAATGTGAATGGTGTTATAAACAGGCATGGGATATATGCGAATACAACTTATGAACGTTAACAAATAACATCAAATTTCAACAAGTTTAAGGGATTGTGAGTTCTAGTGGTAGCAAATCCATGAGCAGACAACTACAATCAAGTGGAACATATTACTCTGAATATGATATGTCTTCTATTCAAGACTAAAATATATCTCATGTACTTCTTGGAATACAGCTTAACAGGTGGGGAGTGGTGAGTGATTATGATGATTATTATTATCATTATATTAATAATAGTGATCGACCGATATCGGATTTTCATTGCCGATACCAATATTTTGGCCATTGAATATCGGTATCGGCCGATATTGGGCAATATTTTTGTACATTTATAACATTTTTTTTTTTTTATTTGACAGGTACTGTTGTGGAGGGATCTGGGGGTCTAAAAGACCCCAAACCTCTCCTCTGCACTTAAAAGCATTCAAAACAGCCAAGTTTGTCATTCTTTTGAAACTGGCGCCAAGTACCCGGAATGGATGTCATGACATCACTTCCGGGTTTTTACATGGAGACCCGATCAGAGCCGAATGCGGCTTTGATCGGGTCTTCAGTGGTGGTGTTTTTCCGAGGACAATGGCCGTGATAGCTGGTTGCTCGGTGTTGTACCGAAACCATGCACTCGGCTCTGATTGCGTCAGTCTCTAGCCGTCTGCCATCTGCCATCCAGCTCCACCCAGCTCCGCCTCACCAGCTGAACTGAATTCCGCCCCTCCAGCCTTCTGCATTCCAGCTCCTCCCATGCTCCCTCCGCTCCGTGTAATCTACGGTAAGACTACAGTACTTTATTCGAGTGCCTGGGGAAACTGGCCTGGGTCTCCCGGGGGACGCCCCCCTCCCGCCGCGGAAGGCGGCGGGAGGGGGGCGTCCCCTCCTGCTCCTTGTAATGACAGCCGCATCGGTTGTCATTACAAGACAGCCGGCCGACTGCTATGGACACCGGTACCGGGGTGATGCCTCTAGCTGCAGGCATCACTCCGGTGCAAGCACTTTCCGAAATAACGGGAATATCGGCCACCTTGTTGGTCTATTCCGATATATCGGGGAAAGTGCATATCGGCCCTCCATATATTGGCTTTGCCGATAATCGGTCGATCCCTAATTAATAAAAATATTTATTATTGTTATATTAATAATAATCATTGTTATTAGTATTATTATTATTCTTATGATAATATTCATCATCATAAATTGTCAGTTTTACTGTGGCTGTTTATTGCATCACAATGAAACTTTCTCAGGCTTTTCTTTCACCCAGGTAACTCAGTCACCAATTAATCCCCACCGACACAGAGGAAACGTACAAACTCCATGCAGACACCATCCCTAGAGGGGATCTATTTCAGAACTCCAGTGCTACAAGGCTAATGAGCCAAAGACCCAGCCACTACGTTCCCCTAAAATGCTGACTTGCCACCTTTGCACAGCACAAAGATTGTGTTACCGATGTGCTGCGGAGATCTGCATGCGTATGCATAAGTTCTGTACTGCTGACAGCTCAGATCATTATACAATTACATTTCATAAATCCTGCCCCGATTCTAAGTCAGTAACAGAACTTTTTTATTTTTCTGATCTATCAGAAGGAGAATAAAATGGATGAATATTTAATGGGTACATTAAAGAGCGAACCATGATGGCAGGTACAGTGAGTCTCCGGAGGAAATCATTAAGGCTGTCTTAGAGCAGATTAGAATGACCGGGAGGTGCGGACGTACCTGTGACATTATAGTGATAGTGGAAGCAGTTGGTGTTCAGGACGCACGGCTCTGTCTGAGAAGCCTCGGGACACGTCTTCCCGTTCCCTGGAATCCTCAGAGGAAATCTTGTCCTTGACCGCACCGAAGAAGAGTCACACGACTGAGGGAAAGAAGAGACATTAGAAGACTTAATACTTCAAATAACACATTTTATGCTCACAGTACCCAGCAATATGGACTGAAATACAGACAGAATGGGTTTCATTTAAAGGGCCGCTGTCTTTTCGCATTTGCACCTTTTTTATTCGTTAAAGCAGAACCCTAGCCAAAGATAACATGATGAAAATGAACATTGGCTGTTCGTCTATTCGACAAACACCCGAATTATCGTGGCGTTGGACCACCGAATGACCACAATGCACTGCGCCATGGCACAGTGCATTGGAAGTCCTGATTGCGTTACTGCACATTTAACGCAGTATATTGCAGTGTGTTACTGCATGTTTAACGCAGTCTATTTCTGTGTGTTACGTGCCTTTTACCGCAGCATAATTCAGTGCGTTAGTGCACGTTTTCGCAGTATATTTCTGTGCATTACTGCACGTTTAACGCAGTATATTTCAGTGCGTTACGGCACGTTTAATGCAGTATATTTCAGTGCATTAATGCATGTTTAATGCAGTATATTTCTGTGCGTTACTTCTATCCAAAGTCTGCTGAAGAGACACCAGAATTTATCCAAAAAATCCCTAATCTTGTTCCCAGTGCACTACACTGTGCCCTCATCACACAGACTGGATCCCCAAGCTGCTGTTTACAAAATAAAGAAAGCTTGAAGGGAAAGTGTCATTTTTTGGCTTTATAAGGGTCCATTCACACTAGCGCGACTTGTCAGGCGACTTGGTCGTCTGACAAGTCTCGGTCGGTTGCTCGAGCATTGAATAGTACAGGACCCGTTCTAATAGTCGCTCCAACTTAGAAAAAGGGTCCTGTACTACTTTGGGGCGACCTGGAGGCGACTTGCATTGACTTCAATTATATGAAGTCCCTGCAAGTCGCGCAGCAGGTCGCCCCAGCAAGTCGTGTCGCGCCAGTCTGAATGGGCGCTTAATGCAATTATTTTTGCAGCAGCTTCTACATACAGTACATATGTGCCACATTACAGGCAGACAAAGGGGTCCCCCCTAGGCACTATATTTATAGGTATTTTAAATTTTTATTGTTATTTCATTTTTTTTATGCTTTCACTTTAAGCATCAGTAAATCACTGCTCATTTAAAAGTTAAGGTTTATATAATATTTTATCATTGATACATGTCACTCAGGGCAGTACCCAGACCCCCATAACCATTATATGCCCAATCACTTGCATATACTGTAAGCCTTCAAAATGGGCACTTTTGATTTTTCCAGTTAAGGTCCAATAGACTTCAATGTGGTTTGTTATTCGGTCTCTAACTTTCGCAATGTTCGAAAGTTCCGGTGCGAACCGAACAGGAGGTCGTTCGGCCCATCCCTATCTGTTTTTATTATACACTCCAAATCTAACAGGCTCCTTGAAATCAGCAGGACTTTTGTATGACTACCAACATTATTTACAGTTCTTAATACTTATTCTACCAAGAATACTTGCAGCAAATGCAGCAACATGCACATGTAGGACACCAAACGTTAGAGGTGATTTATTCTTCCAAAGCAAATCCACTTTTGAAAACTGGTACTGACTAGTATTCCCATGTTTCTCTTCTCCCTCAGTTTCTCTCCATCAGTCAGCTGATGTGAACCCAATACTGAGGGAGGAGGGATTAAACAAGGATGCTGTGGAGGTGGCAGACATCTTCCTTATGAACTGATGACTTCATTGGTTGTTAGGATGCCAGTGTCTAGAAATTCGTAATGGTGCATAATGAAAACCAGTGGCTTTGTGTAGCTAAAAAGCAGGATCCATCCACCTGCTGGCTTGCATACAATTTTTTATACATTTTAAAGCATTTTGCCAAGGAACCCCTAACCATATTCCAAAGCACCCCAGGGTGCCTGAGCACCCTGGTTGAAAAAAGGCTGCTGTAACTTATAAATGTTGCTATTCCCAATGTCACCTGCAGATGGCTCTGCAGAGGAAATGGGAAAAGTGAAATATAACAGTTCTTCTTAAGCAGGGGTCTCCAAACTTCCTAAACAAAGCGTCTTTTTACTATCTTTCAGACTTTTGGGGGGGCCAGAGTGGCTAGGGGAAGTACAAAAATTACATTGTGCCTGTAGTCAGCAGAAGGAAGAATAGTGCCTCATCATTGGTATTAGTGGGATGAATTGTGCCTAATTATTTATATCAGTGGGAGGATTTATTCCCTATTGCTGGTGTCAGTGGGAGGAATAGTGTCCCATTACTGGTGTCAATGGAAGGAAAAATGCCCCATTGTTAGTGTCTGTGAGTGTAATGCTTCCCCAATCCCCACTATTAGTGTCAGTGGAAGAACTGGTGCCCCCTTGTTTGTGTCAATGGGAGAAATAGTGCCCGAGGGCCAGATAAAGGCATGCAAAGGGCCACATTCGGCCCACAGGTTACAGTTTGGAGACCACTGTTCTAAAGCAATGGTCTCCAAACTGTGGTCCTCTGCTTGCCTTAATCCGGCCCTTTAGGCACTAATCCCTTCACTGATATGAGGCACTTTTCCAACTACCTTGCACTGACACCAAAAGTGGGGCATAATTCCTTCCATTGACAACAATGATGGGGCACTATTCCTCCCACTGACACCAATGATGGAGCACTATTCCTTCCACTGACACCAATGATGGAGCACTATTGCTTCCACTGACACCAAGGATAGAGCACTATTGCTTCCACTGACACCAAGGATAGAGCACTATTGCTTCCACTGACACCAATGATGGAGCACTATTGCTTCCACTGACACCAAGGATAGGACACTATTCCTTCCACTGACACCAATGATGGAGCACTATCACTACCATTGACATCAACGATGGGGCATTAATCCTACCGTTGACACCAATGATGGAGCACTATTACTACCATTGACATCAACGTTGGGGCATTAATCCTACCGTTGACACCAATGATGGAGCACTATTCCTTACACTGACATCAATGATGGGTCAGTGAAGACAAAAAAGCAAGGCGCCTCTAAGTGCAGTAACTAAAGACATTTATTAAAAAAAGGTTAAAAAACACTCACATAGGGCTGGGAGGTCTGACGAAGGAGCCGTGCATGCTCCGAAACATGTAACCGCCCATCCACCAGCGTCACAGGATACCGGCCGCTCACGTCCCTGCTCTGTTGCTAGGAGTCCTACGCCGCACACAGCTGAGAGGACGCATTTACTGGAAGCGGAGCTCCGGGTGTCTGTACCATAGCACTGTGGCCCAGAAGATTCCGGATGGATCCTGGACTATCATGCTTTATGTTGCTCATGTCCCATCCAACCCTATGTGAGTGTTTTTTAACCTTTTTTTTAATAAACGTCTTTAGCTACTGCACTTAGAGGCGCCTTGCTTTTTTGTCTACACTATCTCCAGAGCAGCTTCTCCTCTCAAGTGCTGCCCAGGTGCAGCGACCTACATACTGCCTGACAAGATACACGGAAGCGCCCATACAAAATACACTTTTTACCAATGATGGGTCACTGATCCTCCCATTAATATCAATAATGGGGGACAATCCCCCCTCCTACTGACCACAGGCAAGATGTATTTTTTTAACTCTCACTGACCACCAAGCCTGAGCCCATTTTTTTACTCCCATTGAAACCTAAACATTTACTACTCCCATTGGCCACACTCCCGTCCCCCTAAAGCCTGAAGGACAGTAAACTGGCCCATTTTTTTGAAAGTTTGGAGACTCCTGTTCTAAAGAAACATTGTAGCCTAAAAATGTTGCAGATCCCAATGTCACCAGTGGGTAATATGAATTTCTTTCCACTTAGGTGGGGTACACACTATAAGAAAATCGGGTGAACGATTGTCTGATTTTCCTTGTTGTTTCACAGCAAATCGGAACCGATGAAAGAAAATTTGTCCGAAAACTCTCTTACGAGAAAGGCTTTTTTTTGTTGTTTATTGTTTCTGATCATGTGCAGTCTTTCATTTCTGATTTTTCTCGCACGAAAATCGTGAGCAAACTGTACACATTAAGTGAAAATCGTTCATTCTGTCCCCGTACGAGAAAAAATTTGGAGCTTGTCCCTTCGGACATTTTCCCTTAGAAGGTCGGAATCGGCTGTGGAAAGTTGTGTACACACTATATGAAAATCGTTCTTTGGACGAAAATTCTTGCCCGATTTTCTTATAGAGTTTACGAGCCTTAAGACTCAGGAGCTCAGGTATGAGGACCATTGATACATTAGGAGGTCACAAGTAGAGTATTCAATTTTTCTGGAAATTTTCTTAGACCAAGGACCAAGGGCAATTTGACATTATAATAATTAAATTCCCAGATCGTAAAGTAATAGAAAATCGACATAAATTCAGTAAATATGATTACATCTATATAAAACAGCTTATTATCAGCAATGCAGGTGTCTCTACTTGCTCACTTTCCAATAGCTATTACCTTATGCATGGGATTACCGATACAAACTGGCACTTGTCAATATTTCAAGGCCTCTTTCATTGTCAGCTCTCCAGTAATTTAATTTAAATTCTTAATTCCTTCACTCAGTTAATATCAAAAGCTCAAGGCTCCTCAATAAATGTCCTACTGGTAAACACACAAGCAAAATGTATACAGGTGCATCTCATAAAATTAGAATATTATCAAAAAGTTAATTTATTTCAGTAATACAATTCAAAACGTGAAACTTATATATTTTATATAGATGAGTTACAGAAAGAGTGATATATTTCAAGCATTTCTTTCTTTTTATTTTGATGATTATGGCTTACAGCTAGTGACAACTCAAAATTCAGTATCTTAGAAAATGTGAATAATACATAAGATCAATAAAAAAAAAAAAAGGATTCTCAATACAGAACTGTTGGCTTACTGAAAATTATGTCAATGTACAGTATAGTATGCACTCAGTACTTGGTCGGGGCTCCTTTTGCATGAATTACTGCATCAATGTGGCTTGGCATGAAGGCGATCAACCTGTAGCACTGCTGAGGTGTTATGGAAGCCCAGGTTGCTTTGATAGTGGCCTTCAGCCCATCTGCATTGTTGGGTCTGGTGTTTCTCATCTTCCTCTTGACAATTACCCACAGATTCTCTATGGGGTTTAGGTCAGGTGAGTTTGCTGGCCAATCAAGCACAGTGATACCATGATCGTTAAACCAGGTATTGGTATTTTTGGCAGTGTGGAAAGGTGCCAAGTCCTGCTGGAAAATTAAATCAGCATCTCCATAAAGCTGGCCAGCAGAGGGAAGCATGAAGTACTCTAGAATTTCCTGGTAGAGGGCTGCGCAGACTTTGGACTTGATAAAACACAGTGGACCAACACCAGCAGATGAAATGGCTCCCCTAAATCATCACTACTTTGTGGGCATAGGACACTGCTTTGTGGGGGCACATGACACTACTGTGGGAGGTAGGGGGCAGAGGACACTACCATGGAGAGTGATTTGAAGAGGGGACAGAGGACACTACTGTGGGGAATGATGTGAAGGGGGCAGAGGACACTACTGTGACACACTGTGTTCTTCATGCCATCATTTTATTGGGGGCTTGATAGTTTATTTTTTTCCTTAAAAAAGGGCGCTGCACCCTGGGGATCTTTAAACTTTTCCATGTTGTTCGGAACTCCCGAACAGTGGAAATGTTCTAACCCAAATGGCCCTCCCTATTGAAGTCTATGGGAACAGAAAAGGGAAAATCTAAAGTGCCCATTTTGAAGGATTATATGCAAGTAATTGGCCATAAAAGGGGCATGGTGGCCTGGGTACTGGCCTGGGGGACATGTATCAATAAAACATTTTTTTTTTTAAAACAATTGTTTTTTCAGGAGCAGTGATTTTAATTATGCTTAAAGTGCAACAATAAAAATGAAAAATTCCTTTAAATAAAGTGCCTGGGGGGTCTTCTTAATGTGTCTGTAAAGTGCAAAAATTACATTTCTAACGAAAAAAAAAGAACAAAATCCTATAAAAACGACTCACAGTTACAATTGCCAGCACCTGGCTATTGAAAAAAGAAAGAAAAAAAAGAACAAGAGGCCCCCCCCCAAAATCCATACCAGACCCTTATCCACGCATGCAGCCCGGCAGGTCAGGAAAGAGGGGATGGGCGAACGCCCCTCCCCCTGAACCATACCAGACCACATGCTCTCAACATGGGGGGGCAGGTGCTTTGGGGCCCGCCCCACCCCAGGGCACCTTGTCCCCATGTTGATGGGGACAAGGGCCTCTTCCCAACAACCCTGGGCTGTGGTTGTCGGGGTCTGCGGCCTTACTGGAATCTGGTAGCCCCTTTTAACAAGTGGGACCCTAGATCCCACCTCTCCTCTATGTGAATAGGTATCGGGTACATCGTACCCCTACCTATTTACCAAAAAAGTGTCAAAAAATAATAACCACAAGAAACAGTATTGACAAGTCTTTTTTTTTTTAAATAAAAAAATAATGTCCCTTTATGTAAATCCACCATCAATCACAACGCCTTCCGAACCCGAAGAATAAAAAAAAATTAAAAACGCTCTTGCCTCCTGGAAGGCGTCCCGCCATCTGCCTGCTCTCAGCTTTGACAGTTCTTATATAGGCAAGGGGCGGGGCCAACCAGCTACATCACCCATTGGCATTGCTCCCTTCTGACGTCACGGCCCTGCTCCTTAACAATCAGCTTACACTGTGCCCTGATTGGGCAAAGCTGTGCCCAATCAGGGAGCAGAATGCACTGTGCAGCGCTCAATGCATTGCAGGGTGTTCGTCGGGGCGAACACCCTGAAAATTTGAGTGTTCGGCGAATGGCCGAACAGGCATATGATAGGCCCAAACTCACGATTGGGCTGAACCGTTCGCCCATCCCTAGTAATAAAAATGTAATTTGTTTTTAAATTAAGTTAGCATGTTAATAAGCGGAAAGGGAGGAACAAGGGAAGGGAAAATATAAGCAGATTAAACATCAGCTTTCAGACAAATTGGATCAAAAGTGCCATTTATTCAGATTTGATCTGTCAAACATAATAATGAATTTGATGCCTATTTCAACCCTTAGGGGAGAAATGTCCTTATTAACCACTTTAAGACCCGAAGGATTTTCCCCCTTAATAAACAGGCCACTTTTTTCAGCTTGGCACTGCGTGATTTTAACTGACAATTGCGTGGACGTGCGACTCTGTACCCAAACTAAATTTACGTCCTTTTTTTCCCACAAATACAGCTTTATTTTGGTGGTATTTGATCACCTGTGCGATTTTTTTTTTTTGCGCTATAAACAAAAAAAGAGTGACAATTCTGAAAAAAAAAAAAACAATATTTTTCACATTCTGCTATATGACATTACCAAAAAAAAAAATGTAAAATCAAAATTTTTTTAACATTTTAGGCCAATTCGTTTTCTGATACATATTTTTGGTAAAAAAAAATTGCAATAAACATATTTTAATCGGTTTGCGCAAAAGTTATTGCGTCTACTAACAATGGGAAAAATTTATGTCATTTGTATTGTTTTTTTATTTTTACTAGTAATGGCGGCAATCTGCAACATTACGGTGGACAGATCGGACCCCTGACTGACATTTTTTACACTTTTGGGGGGACCAGTGACATTACTACAGTAATCAGTGCTATACATATGCACTGTTACTGTAATAATGACATTGGCAGGAAAGTAGTTAATACTGTGGGTGATCAAGGAGTTAAATGTGAGCCTAGGGAAGTGATTCTATGTAGAAGGATCACATGGGCTCTATGATCATTCCAGGGAGAAGAACGGTCAGCTGTGTTTACAACAGCTGACCGTTCTTCTATCTCAGTGGGGAGCGTTCGCGGGTGTCAGGCGGCAATCAGAGCCACCAGCCCACTGCATCGGCTTCCCCACTGAGGAGCGGGGGCGGGAGCGTGCCATCGGCGGCGCGCTATCGCCCCTTGGTTGCCTCCAAGGGACCGACGTAGACCTACATCGGTTTGCCTGGGAGAGCCACCCTGCCACAGTAAATAGGCGGCGGGTGGTCAGCAACCGGTTTAATTAAAAGTTAGCTCTTAGTCTGGTACCTATAGGTAAGCCTATAAAAAGGCAAACCTGTAGGTACAGTGGATATCTCCTAAACTTGCACCGTTTAGGAGATATTCCAATGTGTAGCAGCCGGTGACTTCACTATCAAATGCACACTGTGCTCTCAATGGACAGCACACTCAAGTATGTCGTCCATTGAAAGTGCTGTGTCGGGAGTGACGTCATTGCAGCGCGGCCATTCAAATGCCCACAGCCTGGGAACCCCGGAGGGAAGACACAGTGAAGATAGAATCCCTGTCAGCAGTGACATCACCCCACTGCAGGGATTCATTTTATAGGTAAGTTTGTCATAATTCATCATTATGACATGAGTCTGCAGGGGGATCATTTTTTTGCAGTAACTTTTCTACCCCTTTACTAAAAGCCCCAATAAACTTTTTGTCACAAAAGTGTTTTTATTCTTAAAGGTTGCTTAGCACAGTAAAGGTTACTTAGTAATGCAGTTAAAAATGACAGTAAAATCCGACATTACTACATAAAGTTCACTTTGTCCTTTCACATAAAATTATGAGCAAGAAGACGTCGGTGACACATAATCACACAGAGGTAACGTGCACTTTTCAGCTTTTTAGAAAACACAGGCTTTGAACTTAATAGTTTATAGTTTATATTTTCCATTCTATAGCCAACGGTCATTCCAGGGATTGAAGCATAATACAAAGAGCCATTTGCAGAAAAAAAATAAATAAAGGAAAGCTGCAAGCGATTATAAAGCCTATATCAACTAATGAACTATATACACTGCTCAACAAAAATTAAAGGAACACTTTGAAAACATCGGATCTGAATGTGGATCAATCTCATGTTGGATATCTATACTGGTCAGTGATATGGACTGGGTAATGTGTTAGGAATGAAAGGATGCCACATCGTTTGATGGAAATGAAAATTATCAACCTACAGAGGGCTGAGATCAAAGACACCCCAAAAATTAAAGTGAAAAAATGATGCAGCAGGCTAGTCCATTTTACTGAAATTTCATTGCAGCAACTCCAAATGGTTCTCAGTATTTTTTATGGCTCCCACGTGCTTGTATGCATGCCTGACAATGTTGGGGCATGCTCCTAATGGGACGACTGATGGTGTCCTGGAGTATTTCCTCTCAGATCTGGACCAGGGCATCACTGAGCTCCTGAACAGACTGAGGTGCAACCTAGCGGCGTCGGATGGACCGAAACATAATGTCCCAGAGGCGTTCTATTGGATTTAAGTCAGACCAGCATTGGGGCCATTCAGTGGTATCAATTCCATCATCCGCCAGGAACGGGTTGCATACTCTCTCCACGTGAGGTAGGGCCATTGTCATGCACCAGGAGGAACCCAGGAGCTCCTGTACCAGCGTAGGGTCTGACAATGGGTCCAGGATTTCATACCTAATGGCAGTCAGGGTGCCATTGTCTAGCCTGTAGAGGTCTGTGCGTCGATCCTCCATGGATATGCCTCTCCAGACCATCAATGACCCACCTCCAAACTGGTCATGCTCTACAATGTTACAGGCCACTTAACATTCTCCATGGCTTCTCCAGACCCTTTCATGACTGTTACATGTGCTCAGGGTGAACCTGCTCTCATCTGTGAAAAGCACAGGGCGCCAGTGCCGGACCTGCTAATTCTGGTGTTCGGCGCGGTGCCGGTGTCGGGCAGTGAGCACAGGGCCCAATAGAAGACGTCGGTCCCTCAGGCCACCCTCATGAAGTCTGTTTCTGAGTCTTTGGTCAGAGACATTCACACCAGTGGCCTGCTGGAGGTCATTTTGTAGGGCCCTGGCAGTGCTCCTCCTTGCACAAAGGAGCAGATACCGGTCCTGCTGATGGGTTAAGGACTTTCTTTGGACCTGTTCATGTTTCCTAGAGTAACTGTCTGTCTCCTGGAATCTCCTCCATGCTCACCAGACTGTGCTGAGAGACACAGCAAACCTTCTGGCAATGGTACGTATTGATGTACCACCCTGGAGGAGTTGAACTACTTGTGCAACCTCTATAGGATCCAGGTATCACATTATGCTACAAGTAGTGACACTGACACTAGCCAAATGCAAGACTAGTGAAAAAAATAGCAGTGGCCTTCATCTGTAAAACCATTCCTATTTTGGAGGTCATCTCACTGTTGCCCATCTAGTGCACCTATTGTTGCACCTATTGTTGATTTCCTTAACACCAAAGCAGCTGAAACTTAACCACTTCAATACAGGGCACTTTTACTCCCTTCCTGTCCAGGCCAATTTTCAGCTTTCAGCACTGTAACACTTGCGTGGTTATGCGACACCGAACCCATATGACATTTTTTCCCTTTTTTCCCTTTTTTCCCCCCCACAAATAGAGCTTTCTTTTGATGGTATTTGATCACTACTGGCTTGTAGTCCCAAAAATGCTGTTTCTTTTATTTTCCTTGGACGCGATTGGGCATTCTTTGCAAAGTAAAGCCTTACCTAATTTGCTAAACTTTGGAGCAACTGCACTTGCAGAGTGCACAGTCTATTTGCCTTTTGTAAATCCCCCCCCCCCCCCTATAGTGTCACTACAATCCTAAGAGGTGGTGTCACACTTCCTAATGGAATCAAGTACAGTTACATAGTTAATCTGATTGAAAAAAGAAGCAAATCCATCAAGTTTAACCAACAGAGAAAAATAAAAAACCGACACAAATAGATATCCTTAATGTACACAATCCTATACCCGCAGTTGATCCAGAGGAAGGCAAAAAAAAACCCCCAATAAAGCATGATCCAATGTGCTCCAGCGGGGAAAAAAATATTTTCTGATCTCCAAGGAAGCAATTGGATATTCCCTGGATCAACTTTACCTATAAATACTAGTCTTTAAATTATAGTCTATTTATATAAATAGTCTTTATTGATGTTTGTTCAGGATGTCATACCAATATGGCCCCTTTCAGACTTGTGCGACTTAAAAGTCACGCGATTATACTGCCACGATTTTACAGCGATTTTGACTGGACTTGAAGCAATGTCTTTGTCTTTGGACCTCAAAACGCATTAAAATCGGGCCAAAGTAGTGCAGGGACTACTTTGAAGTCGGTGTGACTTCAAGTCACACAAATAAGAACGGTACTCATTGTAAATAACAGAGAACAACTTGTCATGCGATTTTGTCGCACAAGGGTGAAAGGGGTCTAAATGCAACGTTTCGGAACCACCAGGGTCTCTGCATCAGGCAAGTGACATAATACTTTTACAAGTTACATAGTTAGTGAGGTTGAAAAAAGACATCAGTCCATCCAGTTCAACCTATGATGTGTGTGTGTGTGTGTTTGCTGTTAACCATACATTGTATACCCCTGTATGTTGTGGTCTTTAAGGTGCCCATCTAATAGTTTTTTGAAACTATCAATGCTCCCTGCTGATACCACTGCTTGTGGAAGAGAATTTCACATCCTTACTGCTCTTACAGTGAAGAACCCCTTACGTAAGTAAACAGTACAGCGCATAAATAAATAATGTGATTAAATTTGTATACAAAATAAACACACCGTGATGAGCGTTAATAAGTGTAAAACTGAATGAAAGGTAAAAAGTCCAAAGTGAATCAAAAGTAAAAGATAAAAGGTCCCAAATATGATTCCTTATGTGCTTGAAAAGAAATCCAGGAGTAGCCAAAGTGACACACAGGAGAAAGTCCACTTCTGGTGTGTTATCCGATGATCAAGCAATCTCCCGTTTGTTCTCAGCAGACCAGAGACTGTATGCAAAATAAGGGCTCAACATAGCGTGATACCGTAAAACCCAATCATTTATTAAGAGAAATATTGCACTTACATGATAAAAACTTGTAAACTACATGTAGAACGCCAGAAGGACAAGATAGTCCCTTCCTCCAGTAACAAAGATGGCCATTGTTGGATTGCTTGATCATCAGATAACGCATATTGCCACCCGGATTTCCATGTGTTGGGGTTCGTTTTTCTTTGGTTACATAAGCGAGCATTGACCATCCTGCATAAGGGCATCACTGGCTTTCTGGTAAGCCTCCTGTGTGGACTTTCTTCTGTGTGTCACTTTGGCTACTCCTGGATTTCTTTTCAAGCACATAAGGAATCATATTTGGGACTTTTTATCTTTTACTTTTGATTCACTTTGGACTTTTTACTTTTTACCTTTGATTTACTTTTACACTTATAATCGCTCATTAGGGGCCTTTCACCACCGTGCGATAAGCTCCGTTCTCTGCTCAGCGGGGATCGATCCGCCAATCCCCGCTGAGCAGGCAGGTGACAGCTCCGTCTCCGCTCTGTGTGCGGAGAGGGAGGTGTCAGAGCCCCGCTGTTCTCTATGGGGGAATCGGATGAGAGCGGACCGCCTGTCCGCTCTCATCCGGTCCCATCCGATCCCCTGGATGGAAAATAGGGTTTCCATCCGTCCGAATTTCACGGACAGGATCGGATGCGGATGGCAGCGGGTGTCAGTGGACATGTCACTGCTGACATCCGCTGCCCCATAGGGATGCATGGAGGATCCGATCAGATCCACCTAAAAAACAGACAGGCGGATCTGATCGGATCGTTCGTGTGAAAGGAGCCTTACAGTCAGTGGTGGGATTCAGCCGGTTCGCACAGGTTCCATAGAACCGGTTACTAAATTTCTGCAAATTCGCAGATCCGGCTGTTCCCTCTAAGCTGCGCGCCTCTAAGCTACATATTCGGACCGCGCAGACGCGGCGGCCGGGAGCAGAGCAGTGCGGGTCCTCCCGCTTCCTGATTGGCCAAAGAGGCGGGAGGACTGAGGAGACGCAAGGAGCCGGGGACTGAAGAAAAGCTGCCGTGACTGTCCATGAGGTAAGTGCACGTGTCTCGCGGGGGGAATGCTGGCACTCTGCAATGTTGGGGGTAATGCTGTGGCACTCTGCAATGATTGGGGGCAATGCTGTGGCACTCTGCAATGATTGGGGGCAATGCTGTGACACTTAGCAATGATTGGGAGCAATGCTGTGACACTTAGCAATGATTGGGAGCAATGCTGTGGCACTCTGCAATGATCATTGGGGGCAATGCTGTGGCACTCTGCAATGATTGGGGGCAATGCTGTGGCACTTTGCAATGATTGGGGGCAATGCTGTGGCACTCTGCAATGATTGGGGGCAATGCTGTGACACTTAGCAATGATTGGGAGCAATGCTGTGGCACTCTGCAATGATCATTGGGGGCAATGCTGTGGCACTCTGCAATGATTGGGGGCAATGCTGTGGCACTTTGCAATGATTGGGGGCAATGCTGTGGTACTCTGCAATGATTGGGGGCAATGCTATGGTCACGGTGCATTGAAAGGGGGCACGCTGGTCTCTCTGCATTGAAAGGGGGGCACGCTGGTCACTGTGCATTGAAAGGGGGGCACGCAGCGCTGGTCACTGTGCATTGAAAGGGGGGCACGCAGCGCTGGTCACTGTGCATTGAAAGGGGGGCATGCTGGTCACTGTGCATTGAAAGGGGGCACGCTGGTCATTGTGCATTGAAAGGGGGGCATGCTGGTCACTGTGCATTGAAAGGGGGGCACGCTGGTCACTGTGCATTGAAAGGGGGCACGCTGGTCATTCTGCTGGGAAAGTCGGAACTGGTTACTAAAATTTTTGAATCCCACCACTGCTTACAGTGTGTTTATTTTGTATACAAATTTATTCACATTGTTTATTTATGTACTGTACTGTTTACTTATTCGATTTTTATATATCTGGTATCAAAGATAATGGTGTTCAGCTGCACCACCTAGTAAGAATCATTAGCGCAGATTTAAGTTTATTTTATTCATTTTTTTGTGGTTCGATATAATACCTTGCCTGAAGAAGGGGCACTTGTGGTCCTGAAATGTTGTACTTCTTTGTTTGGTATGCTGAACAAACATCAATAAAGATTATTTGATTGTAGAAGATTGAAGCAGTATTAAACCCAAAAGCAAACATTTATTATATTGCAGCTTATCAGTTCTTAGATGTAATGGGTATTGTATCTCTTATTTTTTACATGGTGATCTGGCCAGTAAGTCTGTTGTTTCTTATAAGAAAAAAAATTCCTGCAGATGTAGCAGTTAGACCAGGGAAACAACGGCCCTGCAGCTGTTTGGGAACTACACATACCATGAGGTATTGGAAAACCCAGACATGACTAGGCATGATGGGAATTGTAGTTCTTGAACAACTGGAGGGCCATAGTTTGAAGACCCCTGAGTTAGGCTGGCCATAAATTATACAATTTTCACAAACATGAATCTAGCCATAGACCTTGCCTGCTTGGCTTCCACCTTGTCATAGATTGGTAGCTTTTATATCCGATATATAAGATGGGCGTGTGAAATTCCATACCACGCTAATAGAAGAATCCTACTGCACTAATTTGCCAATGCTGGGTCTAAGTTTAGAAAATCCATTAAGAAGAATGGCAAGCTGGATGGGCTAATTAGTCTATCAGCATGTCTTGGTCCTGCCATACATATAATATCAGTGGTTTCTTCCCTTTTTTGCTTTATACGCAGTGAATAGGACAACGTCTTCATGTTACCCCCAGGTGGTTTAAGAACATTTATGAAGCTAATGATTAAAAGCCTCGCTGGACTTTTTAGCATGCTCCCCGCTGAGCCAACCAGTAAATGCCATGGGGATTTATAATATGAATTAAATAAAACATGTCACAGCGCTATATACCGCAGATTAAAAATAACTGTTACTCAAGAGGATTAATTAGAAAATGTTGGACTCAACTTTAAAAATTTAAAACATCTCTCCTTTCAAACTCCAGGTTTAAACCACAAAAGAATCCATAGGGAGGCCCAAATTAAAGGCCAATTTCTCCTTCCTGAAAAAAATTAATAAATTAACTATTATTATTTCAAAATAAATGTGCATTTTTATAGAGTTTTTGCATTGAAGGTCTGCAAAACATTGTAACTGCGATCAATGCATCGTGCGAGCAATGCACAGACTCCTGTAGGCCCCTTTCACACAGGCAATGTCCAGTTTTGCTTAGCAGGTAATCAGTCCATTGATCCCCTGCTGAACTGAGTGGAGCAGCCGGATGACAGGTCCATATCTGCTCTGCTAATGCAGAGAGGACATAGACACAGCCCGCTCTGCTCTATGGGTGGTTAGATGTAAATGGACCAGCTTTCCGTTTTACACCCGACTGCCCCCCTGATCCAATCTGGTCAGACGGTGAGGAGCGGATCCCCTTCCAACTGTTTTTGCTAGATCAGATCAGAGGTAGCCGGGACACAAGCCCATTTATACTGAACAAAATTCTAAACGCAACATTTGTTTTTTCCCCCATTTTTCATGAACTGAACTCAAAGATCTAAGAAAACAGAGATTCATCCGTGAAGAGAACATCTCTCCAAAGTGCCAGACGCCATCGAATGTGAGCATTTGGCCACTCAAGTCGGTTATGATGACGAATGGCGGTCAGGTGGAGACCCCGATGAGGATGATGAGCATGCAGATGAGTTTGTGCAGAAATTCTTTGGTAATGCAAACAGTTAGGGTCCTTTCACACGACCGCTCCGATCAGATCTGCCTGTCAGTTTTTTAGGGGGATCTGATTGGATCCCCCATGCATCCCTATGGGGCAGCGGATGTCAGCGGGGACATGTCCGCTGAAACCCGCTGCCATCCGCATCTGATCCTGTCCGTGAAATCTGGACGGATGGAAACCCTATTTTCCAATCGTCCAGCGGATCGGATGGGATGGGATCGGATGAGAGCAGACAGGCGGTCCACTCTCATCTGATTCCCCCATAGAAATGCATGGGGCTCTGACACCTCCCTCTCCGCACACAGAGCGGAGAGGGAGCTGTCACCTTCCTTCCTGCTCAGCGGGGATCTGTGTTTACGATCCCCTGCTGAGCAGCACAGATCCGCCTATGGAGGCGGACCGTGTGAAAGGACCCTCTGTTGCAGCAGCTGTCTGGGTGGCTGGTCTCAGATGATCTTAGAGGTGAAGATGCTGCTCGCCCCCTAGCTGCCTGCGCGCGCCTGACGTATACCTACTGCAGTTTGCGCAGGAGCGGCTGCCTGCCGCAGTATAACTGCGGCCAGGGCCACTGATAGGGGGGGACCACCAGTCCTCTTGTAGGGGGCCCGAGCACACAGGGGGGCCCACACAGAGAGGGGAATTAGTGATAGACAACAAATACAGAAATCTTCCTCCAGCACCTGAATCTGATCTGTCCCTCTCCCTGCTATCAGCTTTTATCTGTTGAGAAAGAGACAGTCGTCCCTCACTAATCCCCCTCCCTGTGTGGGCCCCCCTCCCAGCACTGGCAATAATGTTATCTCTGCTCAGGAGTTTATTTGTAACTTTGTTTCTCTCTCTGTCTCTCTGATCCAGGAGCTCCAACTGCCCAGCCTGTATATTTTTTTCATCTCACCTTCATTTTTATTTATTAACATAGTTTTTTTTTCTAGATTTAGCAGGAATTATGTGAGTTCTGTTATATTTGTGTCTGCTAATAGTGATTTTGTTGTCATTTTAGCTAAATATATCTTTAATATTTTCTTGGGGGGGCCCTGCCAGGTAGTCTGTACGGGGCCCCAAGCGATTTCTAACAGCAGCCCTGACTGCGGCGGGCGGTCTTAAAGTGGTTAAGGGTTCCTCTGTGTTAAAAAGGTTGAGAATGCTTGCCATATACTGTATATATATATATAGAGAGAGAGAGAGAGAGGTTAAT
>NC_138773.1:294846348-294976348 GCF_965119305.1 Pelophylax lessonae | reverse complement strand
GACGGGTTCGGCCGAACTTTAAAAAAAAGTCCGGGTCCGTGTCCCGGACTTTTACCGAACTTTTCCCGGACACCGAACCCCATTGAAGTCAATGGGGACCCGAACTTTAAGGCACTAAAATGGCTCTAAAACACCAAAGGAAAGGGCTAGAGTGCTGCAAATGGCAGCAAAACGTAATTAAGAGCATGGCAAGTGCTCTGCAAACAAATGTGGATAGGGAAATAACTTAAAACAACAAAAAAAAACAGAAAAATAAAACAATGTTCTTCTTCATCTCTGAAGGACGAGGTCCATATGGAGTAGGAGGGAGGTTGAGGTGGTGGTGGATGTGGCGGTGACATAGGCGTGCGCACAGGGTGTGCTGGGTGTGCCTGGGCACACCCTAATCACCTAGGGCACATAGCATTGCCAGTGAGGAGATGGGAAAGATCTCCCTGGGACCTGCTCTGCTCTATTTCTCCTTGCCTACAGGTACATGGCCCCGATACATTACTCTCCCTGCTGGCAAACACATGCATGTGTATTTCAACTTTGGGGTGCACACCTTAATGCAATAGGCTGCGCACACCTATGGGCGGTGTAGGTGGAAGCGGCGGTGGAGGAGGACCAGGGCCGGATTAACAGCATCATGGGCTTGGTGCTGAGGATTTTGAAGGGCCTTAAGGGCCGTGCCTTGCCATGCACCCAGAGGAGGAAGGGTGCAGCCATGCATGCCTAATTCAACATGGGATGCTGTCTCTGAAGCCCATAAACACATCCATGCATCGCCAACTGTCCCTCCTTGTCCGGCCTTCACGCTGTGTGGGGAGGTTCTGAGGGTGCTGCCTGGGGAAGCGAGCATAGAAGCCAGACTTCTGTGTTTACAAGTGACAGAAGAGCGGTAACAGTGAATATGGCCAACCCGGGGCCTATATAAAAGGTAGGGGCCTGGAGCTGCAGCTCCAATAGCCCCTACATTAATCTGGCCCTGAGGAGGAGGACGAGGTAGCCAACACTGCTTCTTTTCAAAAATTTTAAATGAGGGTACACCCCAAAAGAGTGAGAAAGAGCAAAAATGGAACAATGGGTGGGTAAGGTCGGTATCCATTGCTATTCTGCATAAGGTACGGAAAAGTCCCGTGGGATCCATGCCTGGTTCATTTTAATGAACGTGAGCTTGTCCACATTGTCTCTGGACAGGCGGCTGCGCTTGTCTGTTATAACGCCCCCAGCCGCGCTAAATACCCGTTCAGATAATACACTGGCTGCAGGGCACGCCAGCACCTCCAAGGCGTAAAGGGCAAGCTCAGGCCATGTGCCCAATTTGGAGACCCAGAAGTTGAAGGGGGCAGACCCGTCATTCACTACATGTAGGCGTGTGCACACATACTGCTCCACCATGTTGGTAAAATGCTGCCTCCTGCTAAGACGTTCCATCTGAGCTGCTGGTGCTGCTGTTTGTTGTGGCGTGCTGACAAAGCTTTTCCACATTTCGGCCATGCTAACCCTGCCTTCTGAGGTGCTGGCGGTGCCCTGGTTGCGTTGGCGACCTCCTCCTCCTCCTCCTCTGCCTTGTGCTTCCACTGTGGCCCCGCTGTCAGATGGGAATGCCAGCAGCATGGCGTCTACCAGCGTGCGCTTGTACTCGCGCATCTTGCGATCGCGCTCCAGTGAGTGAATTAAGGACGGTACGTTGTCCTTGTAACGGGGATCCAGCAGCGTGGCCACCCAGTAATCAGCACAAGTTAGAATGTGGGCAACTCGGCGGTCGTTGTGGAGACACTGCAGCATGTAATCGCTCATGTGTGCCAGGCTGCCCAGAGGCGACGAAAGGCTGTCCTCTGTGGGAGGTGTATCGTCCGTGTCCTCTGTATCCCCCCAGCCACGCACCAGTGATGGCCATGAGCTGGCCTGGGTGCCACCCTGCTGTGAACATGGTTCCATCTCCTCCTCCAGCTCCTCCTCATCCTCCTCATCCTCCAGAACTGTGCCCCTGCTGGACAATTGTGTCCCTGGCGTTTGTGTGTGCAGGAACCCACCCTCGGAGCCCCTTGCGAATGACTGCCCTGAAAGCCTTTGAAATGTTACCTCTTCATCCTCCTCCTCCTCCTCCTCATCCTGTGCCACATCCTCTTCCATCATCGCCCAAATTGTTTTTTCAAGGAGGCATAGAAGTGGGATAGTTAAGCTGAGAATGGCGTCATTGCCACTGGCCATGTTGGTGGAGTACCCAAAACAGCGCAACAAGGCACAATATATGCAAATGTCAAATATGCAAACTATGCCGCAATTTAATGTTTTTTACACCAAAAGGGTGTGTATTGAATAGCGGAATAGGATAAAAAACTGTGTATCTCACACGTACAAACACAGACTAGGCCCGATTAAATTTTTTCCTACCCTAAAGGGAGGATGAGGAAGAGGAGTATGGAACATGCAGCACCCTCAAATCTTCAGAAGTATGAGATGAACCCCAAAAACTTGGAAAGGTGGATCTCTCTCACACGTACCAACACAGACTATCCCCCAATTTAACTGATCCCCAAAGGTTTTTGATTAAATAGCGGAATAGAAAATATGATCCAAAAAAAGTGTATGTATATCACACGTACACAACCACACTAGGCCCCAATTACTATTGTTTGTACCCCTAAAAGGCTAGATGAGGAGTAGGGGGAGTATGGAACAGGCAGCACCCTCAAACCTTCAGAAGTATGAGATGAACCCCAACAACTTGGAAAGGTGGATCTCTCTCACACGTACCAACACAGACTATCCCCCAATTTAACTGATCCCCAAAGGTTTTTGATTAAATAGCGGAATAGAAAATATGATCCAAAAAAAGTGTATGTATATCACACGTACACAACCACACTAGGCCCCAATTACTATTGTTTGTACCCCTAAAAGGCTAGATGAGGAGTAGGGGGAGTATGGAACAGGCAGCACCCTCAAACCTTCAGAAGTATGAGATGAACCCCAACAACTTGGAAAGGTGGATCTCTCTCACACGTACCAACACAGACTATCCCCCAATTTAACTGATCCCCAAAGGTTTTTGATTAAATAGCGGAATAGAAAATATGATCCAAAAAAAGTGTATGTATATCACACGTACACAACCACACTAGGCCCCAATTACTATTGTTTGTACCCCTAAAAGGCTAGATGAGGAGTAGGGGGGGTATGGAACAGGCAGCACCCTCAAACCTTCAGAAGTATGAGATGAACCCCAACAACTTGGAAAGGTGGATCTCTCTCACACGTACCAACACAGACTATCCCCCAATTTAACTGATCCCCAAAGGTTTTTGATTAAATAGCGGAATAGAAAATATGATCCAAAAAAAGTGTATGTATATCACACGTACACAACCACACTGGGCCCCAATTACTATTGTTTGTACCCCTAAAAGGCTAGATGAGGAGTAGGGGGAGTATGGAACAGGCAGCACCCTCAAACCTTCAGAAGTATGAGATGAACCCCAACAACTTGGAAAGGTGGATCTCTCTCACACGTACCAACACAGACTATCCCCCAATTTAACTGATCCCCAAAGGTTTTTGATTAAATAGCGGAATAGAAAATATGATCCAAAAAAAGTGTATGTATATCACACGTACACAACCACACTAGGCCCCAATTACTATTGTTTGTACCCCTAAAAGGCTAGATGAGGAGTAGGGGGGGTATGGAACAGGCAGCACCCTCAAACCTTCAGAAGTATGAGATGAACCCCAACAACTTGGAAAGGTGGATCTCTCTCACACGTACCAACACAGACTATCCCCCAATTTAACTGATCCCCAAAGGTTTTTGATTAAATAGCGGAATAGAAAATATGATCCAAAAAAAGTGTATGTATATCACACGTACACAACCACACTGGGCCCCAATTACTATTGTTTGTACCCCTAAAAGGCTAGATGAGGAGTAGGGGGAGTATGGAACAGGCAGCACCCTCAAACCTTCAGAAGTATGAGATGAACCCCAACAACTTGGAAAGGTGGATCTCTCTCACACGTACCAACACAGACTATCCCCCAATTTAACTGATCCCCAAAGGTTTTTGATTAAATAGCGGAATAGAAAATATGATCCAAAAAAAGTGTATGTATATCACACGTACACAACCACACTGGGCCCCAATTACTATTGTTTGTACCCCTAAAAGGCTAGATGAGGAGTAGGGGGAGTATGGAACAGGCAGCACCCTCAAACCTTCAGAAGTATGAGATGAACCCCAACAACTTGGAAAGGTGGATCTCTCTCACACGTACCAACACAGACTATCCCCCAATTTAACTGATCCCCAAAGGTTTTTGATTAAATAGCGGAATAGAAAATATGATCCAAAAAAAGTGTATGTATATCACACGTACACAACCACACTAGGCCCCAATTACTATTGTTTGTACCCCTAAAAGGCTAGATGAGGAGTAGGGGGGGTATGGAACAGGCAGCACCCTCAAACCTTCAGAAGTATGAGATGAACCCCAACAACTTGGAAAGGTGGATCTCTCTCACACGTACCAACACAGACTATCCCCCAATTTAACTGATCCCCAAAGGTTTTTGATTAAATAGCGGAATAGAAAATATGATCCAAAAAAAGTGTATGTATATCACACGTACACAACCACACTAGGCCCCAATTACTATTGTTTGTACCCCTAAAAGGCTAGATGAGGAGTAGGGGGGGTATGGAACAGGCAGCACCCTCAAACCTTCAGAAGTATGAGATGAACCCCAACAACTTGGAAAGGTGGATCTCTCTCACACGTACCAACACAGACTATCCCCCAATTTAACTGATCCCCAAAGGTTTTTGATTAAATAGCGGAATAGAAAATATGATCCAAAAAAAGTGTATGTATATCACACGTACACAACCACACTAGGCCCCAATTACTATTGTTTGTACCCCTAAAAGGCTAGATGAGGAGTAGGGGGAGTATGGAACAGGCAGCACCCTCAAATCTTCAGAAGTATGAGATTGTGTTCACTGTACCCCACAAAGATTGAGTTCACTGCACCCCACAATGATTGTGTTCACTGCACCCCACAAAGATTGTGTTCACTGCACCTCACAAAGATTGTGTTCACTGTACCCCCCAAAGATTGTGTTCACTGCACCCCACAAAGATTCTGTTCACTGTACCCCACAAAGATTGTGTTCACTGCACCCTAAAAGGATGTTGTTCACTGCACCCCACAAAGATTGTGTTCACTGCACCCTAAAAGGATGTTGTTCACTGCACCCCAAAAAGATTGTGTTCACTGTACCCCCCCAAAGATTGTGTTCACTGCACCCCACAAAGATTGTGTTCACTGCACCCCAAAAAGATTGTGTTCACTGTACCCCCCAAAGATTGTGTTCACTGCACCCCAAAAAGATTGTGTTCACTGTACCCCCCAAAGATTGTGTTCACTGCACCCCACAAAGATTCTGTTCACTGTACCCCACAAAGATTGTGTTCACTGCACCCCAAAAAGATTGTGTTCACTGTACCCCCCCAAAGATTGTGTTCACTGCACCCCACAAAGATTCTGTTCACTGCACCCCACAAAGGATTTTGTTCACTGCACCCCAAAAAGATTGTGTTCACTGCACCCCAAAAAGGATTTTGATCACTGCACCCCAAAAAGGATGTTGTTCACTGCACCCCAAAAATGATTTTGTTCACTCCACCCCAAAAAGATTGTGTTCACTGCACCCCACAAAGATTGTGTTCACTGCACCCCAAAAAGATTGTGTTCACTGTACCCCCCAAAGATTGTGTTCACTGCACCCCACAAAGATTCTGTTCACTGTACCCCACAAAGATTGTGTTCACTGCACCCCAAAAAGATTGTGTTCACTGCACCCCAAAAAGGATGTTGTTCACTGCACCCCAAAAAGGATGTTGTTCACTCCACCCCAAAAAGATTGTGTTCACTGCACCCCACAAAGATTGTGTTCACTGCACCCCAAAAAGATTGTGTTCACTGCACCCCAAAAATGATTTTGTTCACTGCACCCCAAAAAGGATTTTGTTCACTGCACCCCAAAAAGGATGTTGTTCACTCCACCCCAAAAAGATTGTGTTCACTGCACCCCAAAAAGATTGTGTTCACTGCACCCCACAAAGGATTTTGTTCACTGCACCCCAAAAAGATTGTGTTCACTGCACCCCAAAAAGGATGTTGTTCACTGCACCCCAAAAAGGATTTTGTTCACTGCACCCCAAAAAGATTGTGTTCACTGCACCCCACAAAGGATTTTGTTCACTGCACCCCACAAAGATTGTGTTCACTGCACACCAAAAAGGATTGTGTTCACTGCACCCCAAAAAGATTTTGTTCACTGCACCCCAAAAAGATTGTGTTCACTGCAGCCCAAAAAGATTGTGTTCACTGCAGCCCAAAAAGATTGTGTTCACTGCAGCTCACACACAGAAAAATGGATGTGGATCACTGACACCTGCCTATCTCCAATCCCACACCACACAGCAATATCGATTGTAGTTTGTAGAACACAGTTTCCCTAAAATTCAGCAGACTCTGTCCCTAACAGGATTGAGAAGAGATCGTAGATCAGGATTGAGTGCAGATTCACCCCACCCCCCACACAGCAATATCGATTGTAGTTTGTAGAAGACACTGACCCTATAATTCAGCAGACTCTATCCCTAAAATGCCTACAACTCGCCCTGCCTAAACACTCCGACCTGTCCCTCAATTCTATCCGGACACAAATGTTTTTTTCCTGCCTATCTTTCCCTAATCAGCAGCCAGCACATTGATGTGTGCTCTGTCCCTTAGCTAAGCAGCAGAATGACGCTGCTGCGGCGGCTGCCTCGAACTTATAAAGACTTGGTCACATGCTTCAGACGGCCAATCACAGCTACTAAGACATTTGCAGGCATGGCTGGGATGGCTTAAGGCACACCAGTTAAACGATTGTTGATTGGCTGTTGAAAGCCCGCCATGAAAAGAGCGCCAAAGCATGCAAAACCCGGAAATAAAACGACCGAACACGGATTTTTACCCGAACATACAGTAAAGTGTCCGTGTCCGTGTTCGGGTAAAAAAAATCCAATTATTCGGTACGAACACGAATAATACAGTCCGTGTTCGCTCAACACTAATAAATAACAAATATTTGTAAATTTTTCAATTGCAATTTTTTACAAAATGGTGAAAACTGAACGTACACAAAACTATCAATAACCAAATTTCTCTACAAATCTGGAGGTTTTCATTTTTTATTTTCAGCTTTCAGAGTTTTTGAAGGACCCCCCCAAACTATACATTTTCTGAAAGCAAAGGGCCAGCAGAATAAATAGAAGGTGCTACTGATTTTTAAGGCCCCGCGATATTTGCGCAGCTGTTTACCAAACAATATTTTCGCTAGAAATGCACTAAAATCATTATTAGCAGATACAAACACAGCAAGTTTTACAAAACTCCTGCTAAGCTCCTACTAAATATAAAAGCTAAACCTGTATTGAGTTAATAACAAATATTTGCAAATTTTAAATTGTGCCTTTTTGAGAAATAGTGAAAATAGGACGTACGCAAAAATTTCTCCAAAATCTGGAGGTTTTCCTTTTTCACTTACAGCTTTCAGTTTATAAAAGACCCCCCAAACCATATTTTTACTGAAAGCACATGGCCAGTAAAATAAAAAGAAGGTGTTACTGATTTTTAAGACACCGCGATATTTGCGCAAATGTTTATCAAACCAATATTTTCGCTAAAATTACAATAAAATCATTAATTGGATGGAATCATACATGGCAAAATGTACAACATTTCTGCAAAATTCATAGTTAAGATGAAAGTTAAACCTATATTAAGTTAATAAATATTAAATATTTGTACATTTTAAATTGCACCTTTTTGGTGAAATGGTGAAAACTGAAGGTACGCAAAACTGTAAATAAAAACAATTTACTCCGGAGGTTATCATTTTTCACTTACAGCTTTCAGAATTTGAAAAGACCCCTCAAACCATATATTTTATGAAAGCACATGACCAGTAGAATAAAAAAAGTACTACTGATTTTTGGGCCCTGCAATAATTGCACAAATGTTCATCATATCGCTATTTTCATTAAAAATTCACTAAAATCATTAATTTTGCACATAAACACAACATAACTTACAAAATTCCTGCTAAATTACTACTAAAGCATCGTTCACATGTGGCATACTAAAGTGTACGCCCATGGAGGGCCATGTTTACCCGCACAGGGATGCACAGGTGTTAGGCAAAAAGTGCATATTCAGCAAAGAGACATCCTAATCCAGTTAAGAGACGGCCTCATATATTTAGCAAAGAGACATCCTAATCCAACAAAGAGACGGCCTCAAATATTCAACAAAGAGACATCGGGGGTCAGGGATCAGCACTGGAAAGGCAGAGGACAGGGATCAGCACTGGAAAGGCAGAGGACAGGGATCAGTACTGGAAAGGCAGAGGACAGGAATCAGCACTGGCAGGGTAGAAGACAGGGATCAGTACTGGAAAGGCAGAGGACAGGGATCAGCACTGGAAAGGCAGAGGACAGGGATCAGCACTGGAAAGGCACAGGACAGGGATCAGTACTGGAAAGGCAGAGGACAGGGATCAGCACTGGCAGGGTAGAGGACAGGGATCAGTACTGGAAAGGCAGAGGACAGGAATCAGCACTGGCAGGGTAGAGGACAGGAATCAGCACTGGCAGGGTAGAGGACAGGGATCAGTACTGGAAAGGCAGAGGACAGGGATCAGTACTGGAAAGGCAGAGGACAGGGATCAGTACTGGAAAGGCAGAGGACAGGGATCAGCACTGGCAGGGTAGAGGACGGGGATCAGCACTGGAAAGGCAGAGGACAGGGATCAGCACTGGCAAGGCAGAGGACAGGGATCAGCACTGGAAAGGCAGAGGACAGGGATCAGCACTGGCACGGTAGAGGACGGGGATCAGCACTGGCACGGTAGAGGACGGGGATCAGCATTGGAAAGGCAGAGGACAGGGATCAGCACTGGCACGGTAGAGGACGGGGATCAGCATTGGAAAGGCAGAGGACAGGGAACAGCACTGGAAAGGCAGAGGACAGGGATCAGCACTGGCAGGGTAGAGGACAGGGATCAGTACTGGAAAGGCAGAGGACAGGGATCAGCACTGGAAAGGCAGAGGACAGGGATCAGCACTGGCACGGTAGAGGACGGGGATCAGCACTGGAAAGGCAGAGGACAGGGATCAGCACTGGAAAGGCAGAGGACAGGGATCAGCACTGGAAAGGCAGAGGACAGGGATCAGCACTGGAAAGGCAGAGGACAGGGATCAGCACTGGCAAGGCAGAGGACAGGGATCAGCACTGGCAAGGCAGAGGACAGGGATCAGCACTGGCAAGGCAGAGGACAGGGATCAGCACTGGCAAGGCAGAGGACAGGGATCAGCACTGGCACGGTAGAGGACAGGGATCAGCATTGGAAAGGCAGAGGACAGGGATCAGCACTGGAAAGGCAGAGGACAGGGATCAGCACTGGAAAGGCAGAGGACAGGGATCAGCACTTTGGGGGAGGGGGGAGGGGCGTTACCCACCCCAGCACCCCCTAGATCCAACCATGAAAGTCAATGCCTGTAGAACAGTGCCTCTACCTTTGTGCAGTGGCTCCATGGCCCCCAGTTGGACATCACACATTCTCCTAGGCAGGATAGCGAGCAGTTCTGTCTTGTGGAAGGCGTCTCCAGGTGACTGCAGTATGTACTGTTCACAAAAGCGTCTTCGGCACTGTCTGATATATTCACACACCTACAGAAAGCACAAAGATAAAATTATTTGTTATTTGACGCCACGCCAACGAGACATTTGAGAGAATTGCTTTAAAGTGTTTTGGAGTTCTGAGCATTACATGCATGTATGACCGGGCATATATACAATAACATGAATAAAAGACATCTATTACTTCATCTCTGCAATCATAAATACACTTTTAAATGTATTTTTTTTTACTATGCAAACAATTTAAATCCCTGACATTGGACCTGGTTTAAACCTATGTACAGCAGAGCTCCGAGAATTGGTGAGAAGTAGTGCAAGAAGCATGCTGATAGGAGAAGAGGGCAGAGGAACAGAGAGATGATCTCATCAGTCTGCTGCTTCTCCTTTCACTGTCCAATACTAGGCTGAGAGTAGGAAGATGACCTATAGGTGAAAGTGGAAGTGTAGCAGAGAAAGATCAGGTCCCCTCTACTACCAGACAGGACTGTGTGAATCTCAGGACAGAATGGACAGAAATATAAATCCTTTGGCAGGTAATACCGCTCTCATATATGTATTTCTCCTGTGTATTTAACCGTTTGCCTTGAGGTCAGCTGTAACTGATAAAGCCTGCTGGTCTTTATACGAATATTATACAGTCTGTGCAAATTCAAAACTAACATTTTTTGTAAATACTTAGGGACGATTATTTTTACTATAAAAATGACAATCCTTCACATTGAATTTCCATCATCCGGTGTCCACCAAGCTCGCTGTCTAACAGCTGTCTCCTCTTTTATGTCCTCCATATGAATAAAACAAAACTCGCCTGCTCAATCTGCCTCCCTGTCTGAAATAACCATCCATGTCCATACTAGTCTAATATATATCATCCCCATTCATGGCTGAGGGGGGATACTTAATATCGCTTTGGTTTTACCCCCTTAATGACCAGGCCATTTTTTGCGATTCGGAACTGCGTTAGTTTAACTGACAATTGCGCAATCGTGCAAGGCTGTACCCAAATAAAATTGATGTCCTTTTTTTTCTTTTGGTGGTATTTGATCACCTGTGCGATTTTTATTTTTCGCACTATAAATAAAAAGAGAGCGACAATTCTGAAAAAAATAAAAAATAAATAACAATATTGTTTACATACTGCTATGTAACATTCCCAATGAAAAAAAATTAAAAATCACATTTTTTTCATAATTTTAGGCCAATATGTATTCTGCTACATATTTTTGGTAAAAAAAAAATCCCAAGTGAATATTGATTGGTTTGCAGAAAAGTTATCGCGTTTACAAACGAGGGGAAAGATTTATGTCATTTTTATTTATTTTTTTACTAGTAATGGCGGCGATCTGCAATTTTTAGCGGGACTGCGACATTGCGGCGGAAAGATCAGACACCTAACTGACATTTTTGACACTTTTGGGGGGACCAGTGACATTACTACAGTCATCAGTGCTAAAAATATGTACTGTTACTGTACTAATGGCACTGGCAGGGAAGGGGTTAACACCAGGGCCAATCAAAGGGTCAAATGTGTCCCTAGGGGGTGTTTTCTAACTGTGTGGGGGATGTACATATGGAATGAACACAGAGATCTGTGTTCCTAAATAGGAGGAACACAGGATCCCTGTTTTCATAGCTGACAGAACAGCGGTCTGCCATGTTTACAACAGCAGACCACCGTTCTGTCTCCAAGGGGAGAGATTACGGGTGCCCGGCGGTCGCTGGACACGCAGATCAGCTTCCCCCTGTGGCAAATGAGCACGCACCCCCACTCGCTGTCCCACGAAGCTATGTACAGTGGCGGGGAAGGGGTTAACACCAGGGGCAATCAAAAGGTCAAATGTCTCCCTAGGGGGTGTTTTCTAACTGTGTGGGGGATGTACATATGGAATGAACACAGAGACCTGTGTTCCTAAATAGGACAACAGCAGACCATAGTTCTGTCTCCACGGGGAGCGATCGTGGGTGCCCAGCGGTTGCCTGACCCACAGATCAGCTTCCCCTGTGGCAAATGAGCATGCGCCCCCACTCACTGTCCCACAAAGCTATGTACAGTTACGTTGTTTTGCGGGACAGAGCTGACCTGCCATGGTATATGTATTGCTGGCGATCAGCAAGTGGTTAAAACCTCTTATGGATGTAGTGGACAAGCACGCTGTTGGTCGTGTGATGAAACACATCTACCATTTCCATTCTCTTGTACCGTGTATCCAGATTTGTACAAATAAATTGTTGCTACTATCAAGTTATAGTTACATAGTTACATAGTAGGTGAGGTTGAATAAAGACAATAGTCCATCCAGTTCAACCTGTGTAAGTGTGTGTGGCCGTAATCATCTCACATACCCCTGAATGTTCTGATCCTTGAGATGTACGTCTAAGAGTCTTTTGTAAGCCACCATACTACCCGCAGAAACCACCTCTTGTGGTAGAGAATTCCACAATCTTGTAGCCCTAACAGTAAAGAACCCCCCACGTTGCCTGAGGTTAAAACGCTTCTCCTCTAATCGCATTGTATGCCCCCGAGTCCTCATGCAATCCCTGCGACTGAACAGCTTTTCTTCTAAGCCTAGATCCCCATTGAGATATTTAAAAATTGCTATCATGTCCCCCCTCAGGCGTCTCTTCTCCAGGGAGAATAAATCAAGGGATTGCAGACGCTCCTCATAATCAAGGTCCTCCAATCCCCTAATTAGTTTAGTTGCCCTTCTCTGGACCCTCTCCAGCTCCAACACATCCCTTCTGAGGACTGGCGACCAGAACTGGACAGAATACTCCAGATGCGGTCGGACCAGAGTTTTATAAAGTGGAAGGATTATAGTCTTATCTCTGGAATACATCCCTTTCTTTATGCATGCTAATAATCTGCTGGCTTTGGCAGCTGACGCTTGACATTGCATGCTATTGCCTAGTCCAGTGATGGCGAACCTTGGCACCCCAGATGTTTTGGAACTACATTTCCCATGATGCTCATGTGCTGCAGTCTAGTTGAGCATCATGGGAAATGTAGTTCCAAAACATCTGGGGTGCCAAGGTTCGCCATCACTGGCCTAGTCTATCATCAACCAAGACTCCCAGATCTTTCTCCATTTTTGATTCCCCCAAGGGTTCCCCTCCTAACGTGTATTGTGCTTTTATGTTTTTAGTCCCCAAGTGTAAAACCTTACACTTCTCCACATTAAACCTCATTTGCCATGTCGTTGCCCACTCTGTTATTTTGTCCAGGTCATTCTGTAGGATATCTGCTTCATGCTGTGCTGTTATTGCCCTGCCTAATTTTGTGTCATCTGCAAAAACTGATATCGAACTACTGATCCCGTCCTCAATGCTGTTTATGAATAAATTGAACAAGGTTGGTCCTTAGTTTTGGTGTGCGGCCACTTTCTCTTCATGTTCCTGTTATGGCGATCGGAGGTCCAGCACCCACGACTGATTGTGGATATAGATCCACCTGAGCGGTGTACATCTTCTTTTCAGTATTTTGTCTTTCCTACTGCCATTGTTATATATGTACTGAAATGTATGCATTCCTCTTTTGAGATGTTTTTACATATTTATATTACATGGATGACCCTTGTTCGGGATATTGCACCATGGAAAATGATGGCATGAGAAATATCTATGGTAAATACCATATAATAGGATATTTTTGGAATACAGTACATATTCTGTAACAAGGAACAGTGACATATCCACCCATTAGGGCCCATTCACACCACTGCATTATAAAACGCAACTGTGTTTTCTTCAAAGTCCATATTGTATTTTTAGTGGGTTTTTAATACATTGCGTTAAAAAGTAACCCAACACAAAATTTGTGAACAGGCCCAATACTGCCAGATTTATTAGGACCTAATTTGTAGGTCTTCTGAAGAGGATCATAAATAGTGAAGGTTCCTCAATGTAATGAAATGACTCCAGTCTGTAATCTTGTGGTTGGGAGCAATTATATTACAGAGAGATAAAAGGTTCCTCTACACCTGCAGTCCATTGGGATGATAAATGAGGGTATGCAGACTACACAACCAAAACACCGCGTCATACTCGTACCATGGAATGACAAACGTGCCATTAATGCATCAATGTATTATTTGATAAAATGCCCTTTTGCTCTATTGCCTACATTACCATCACATACATTTTCTCAGCCCATATATCATGTCCATGCTAAAAGCCCGATGTATTGATGTCAGCGGACAGCAGACAAATTCCCCATGTAAATATAAGGTGGCGATATATAATGCACAATGTCTCTTAACCCGGGCGATATGGAATGTTAACTAGGTTTGTACCTCAATTTCCAACCTTGCAGCTGTCTGTCAGCAATATTACCAAACACAGACACCTTGGAATAATTTTTGTGTTTTAGAACGCGGCTTTTAATACATCAAGCTCATGGTAGCGTGGAACAAATGCTTATGGATTTCCATATAAATAAGATTCCTTCTTTTTAATGTATTGAAAATCAGCTGATGCCGTTTTGGCGTGGAGGCATTTACTACGTACGCCATTCAATACACAATCAGTCACCTGGCTTCAAGAGGGAAAGTGGAGAGCTTTGTAGTTTTATTTACAGTTATAATTTAAAATATATGGAGATACACTATATTGTCAAAAGTATTGGGACGCCTGCCTTTACACACACATGAACTTTAATGGCATCCCAGTCTTAGGCTGCATTCACATGTCAGCGTATGGATTGCGGGCAGAATCGCCGCGATTCCGCCCGCGATCTGGAGATTATTGCAAATCGCGGGGCGCCTGTGCGTTGCCCGTGATTTGCAATAGCACCCCAAATGCTGAGTGATGTTGCAGCGATTTCCGCCTGCCGAATCGCGGTAACATCGCGCAAAAAAAAAATCGCGGGACGCAATACGCTCCAAAGAAGCTCTTGTACTTTTTTGGGAGTAATGCGTCCCGCGATTTATTTTTGCGCGATGTTACCTCAATTCGGCAGGCGGAATTCGCGGCAACAACGCTCAGTGTTTGGGGTGCTATTGCAAATCACGGGCAACGCGCAGGCATCCCGCGATTTGCAATAATCTCCGGATCGCGGGCGGAATCGCGGCGATTCTGCCCGCGATCCATACGCTGACATGTGAATGCAGCCTTAGGCCGTAGGGTTCAATATTGAGTTGGCCCACCCTTTGCAGCTATAACAGCTTCAACTCTTCTGGGAAGGCTGTCCACAAGGTTTAAGAGTGTGTCTATGGGAATGTTTGACCATTCTTCCAGACAAAGAAAACAAGAAGGCCTGGCTTGCAGTCTCCGCTCTAATTTATCCTAAAAGTGTTCTATCTTTGCATTTTGTAAATTTATAAAAATGAAAAATGATAATATTGATATTTGAAAGCATTCTTACTTTACAGCATCTCTTCACTGCTGCCTAATACTATATATATATATATATATATATATATATATATATATACACACACACACAGGGTCGCTGATAGGGGGGAACCACCAGCCCTCTTGTAGGGGATTAGTGATGGACAACAAATACAGAAATCTTCCTCCAGCACCTGAATCTGATCTGTCCCTCTCCCTGCTATCAGCTTTTATCTGTTGAGAAAGAGACAGTTGTCCCTCACTAATCCCCCTCCCTTGTGTGGGCCCCCCCTCCCCAGCACTTATCTCTGCTCAGGAGTTTATTTGTAAATTGTAACTTTGTTTCTCTCTCTCTGTCTCTCTGATCACTGAGCTCCAACTGCCCCGCCTGTATATTTTTCTCATCTCTTCTTTTTTATTTAACATAGTTTTCTTTTTTAGATTTAGCAGGAATTATGTGAGTTATGTTATATTTGTGTCTGATAATAGTGATTTTGTTGTAATTTTAGCTAAATATATCTTTAATATTTTCTTGGGGGGGCCCTGCCAGGTAGTCTGTACGGGGCCCTGCGATATCTAACAGCAGCCCTGCACACACACACAGTATATGCATGCTTGTAAAAGTGAAATCTCATGAGATTTTACATGTATATCAATGCATACAAATGTGATGACAAAGGAATGATTACACAATCAATATATGCAATATTGCAAGCTCAACCTTACATGGTCTTTGACCTAAAAAAACTCAACTTCTATCATTATGCATTTAAATCTTGAACAAACATACCTCAATCAGCCAAAACCTCATGACCACTGAGAGGGGAAATTAATAACATCATTGATTATCTTGTTACAATGAAGCCTGAAAATGAGTATGATATATTAGGCAGCAAGTGAACAAGTTTTCCCTGAAGTTGATGTGTTGAAAGCAGGAAAAAAATGGGCAAGCGTAAGGATTTGAGCGAATTTCACAAGGGCCAAATTGTAATGCCTAGATGACTAGGTAAGAGCAACTCCAGGACCTACTAAAAGTGGTGTAAGGACGGAAAACTGGTGAACTGTTGAAAGGGTCATGGGCAGTCAAGGCTCATGCATGTAGGGAGTGAAGGCTGGACCGTGTAGTCTGATCCAAAGGAAGAGCTATTGTAGATCAAATTGCTGGTTCTGATAAAAGGTGTCAGATCGCACAGCGCATCGCAGTTTGTTGTGTATGGGGCTGCATAGCTGTAGACTGGTCAGGGTGCCCATGATGACCCGTGTCAACAGCCAAAGGTGCTCACAATTGCAACATGAGCATCAGAACTGGACCACGGAGCTGATAGTATACTGATCTCTCTGAATATGCACTTTATGCGGAAGTTGATCATTTACACTTATTTTTAAGCTTAAGTGATCATGGGCCTCTTGGCTGCATCTCTGATCAGTCTTCTCCTTGTATGAGCTGAAAGTTTAGAGGGACGGCCAGGTCTTATATATATATATATACATAAAAGGTACAGTAAAACTGCAGGAAAGGGCACTGGGGGGCAAACGAATGTGAATTTATTTTATTATGCAATGTATCAGTATGTTTGGTGTGTTTTACTATTTGAATTTGCTGCCGGTTCCACCCCCCTGCGAGCGTCACGTCCCCGGAGACGGAAGCCAGGGCACAGAGCATCGGGAGGAAGATCCGGCCACCGCACAGCGCCGGGATACATCGCTGGATCCTGGGGACAAGGTGAGTACCCTCTCTTCCAGGATCCAGTGATCTTCCAAGTGGTACACCGAGTGTGGCTCTGGGTTACCGCTTTTGACACTGAAATTTAACCCCAAGCCACACTCGGGAATACCGCTAGGAAGGTTAAGGCAAATTGGTACACAGGGGTTGTTTTACTAAAGGCAAATAGACCAAAATATCGGTATCGGCAATGAAAAAACGATATTGGTCGATCCCTAGTAGAAATCCTTTTTGGAAGATATTGTCTCTTTTGGCTCCTCATTGTGACATTACGGGTAAATGTTTGATGAACGCATGCCCTTGATTTGGCACCCACAACTGGGAGGATTCCAGATCCACTATGGTTTCTCTAAATTTGTATTTGACATTTTTTTAGATTTTCACTGTGGAGATATGGTCCTCTTATGACACACTGATATCCTTTTGACAGTTATTTTGTGGCTCCTACACTGATACATATTTACCTGGTGACATCTCTGAGGTAAGAGCAGTCTTTCCGACAATTCATTGTAACCTTGATGTATATGAACCAACCATGTATGAAATATAGATAATAGGGCTGCATGGCCCCATGTTATATTTTTTCTAAATGTGTACTTTTTCTGCCTACAGTAAATATTCTGTACAGCAATTAAAAAGTCTCCTGAAGAAGCCACCTTTTGGCGAAACTTGTTGAGCAATAATTGCTGTACTGTACACCTGGATCACATGTGATCTTTATTTATATCTTTTTTTTTTTTTAAACAAACTATCTTTTAACCTGTTTACGACCGTCCGCCGCAGATGTACTGCAGCAGGCAGCCGCTCCTGCATGAATCGCCGTAACTGTACAATGCTCGCTCATAGGAGAAGCCGATGCAGTGGGCAACCGGCTCAGATTGCCGACTGACACCCATGATCGTTCCCCGCTGAAATAGAAGAACGGTCAGCTGTTGTAAACACAGCTGACCGTTCTTCTCCCTGGAATGATCATAGAGCCCATGTGATCCTTCTATATGGGATCACATGTCTCTATGGTCATTTCAGAAGCCACCCCCCCCCCCCCACAGTTAGAATCACTCCCCTAGGCTCATATTTAACCCCTTGATCACCCGCAAGGTTAACCCTTTCCCTGCCAGTGTCATTATTACAGTAACAGTGCATATTTTTAGCACTGATTACTGTAATAATTTAATTGGTCTCCCCAAAAGTGTCAAAAATGTCACTTAGGGGTTCGATCTGTCCGCCACAATGCCACAGTCCCGCAAAAAATCGCAGATCGCCGCCATTACTAGTAAAAAATAAAAATAAAAATAAAAAATGACATAAATCTTTCCCGTAGTTAGTAAAGCTTTTGTGTAAATCAGTCAAAATACACTTATTGCGATTTTTTTTTTTACCAAAAATATGTAGCAGAAAACAAACTGGCCTAAAATGTTAAAACATTTTGATTTTTACATTTTTTTTGGGGAATGTTATATAACAAAATGTGAAAAATATTGTTTTTTTTTTTTTTTCAGAATTGTTGCTTTTTTTGTGTATAACGCAAAAAAAAAAAAAAAAAAAAATCGCACAGGTGATCAAATACCACCAAAAGAAAACTCTATTTGTGGGGAAAAAAAAGGACATAAATTTTGTTTGGGTACAGCGTCGCACGACCACGCAATTTGGCCATTAAAGTCCCGCAGTGCCAAGTTGAAAAAAGTGGCCTGGTCATTAAGGGGGCAAATCCTTCCGGTCTTAAAGTGGTTAATGTACCCAATAACATTTGATACAATTTTTTAAAATATGATGTGGTATACAGTTTTTGTTTGGCACCTTAAAAGTTTACAATCCGTATTCTATGTGTTTTTTAGTAAATCAACCCCATAGTATGCTATGTATATTGTGTTTGAATTCATTTTCAAATGGCAACCCAGCACACCTTGAAAACAAATCTCAACACACATGTTTTAGGGCATCACAGCATCATGCTGATGGGAACCACCTAAAAAAAAAAAAACGGTTCATATCCAATTTTTGGAGCATTTGGAGCATTGCTGTATGTTGGCACCCCAACTTCCCTATTTCTCTCTTAGATGTATAGACAGGTTCCCTTTAAATCTTGACTTATTATCCATCTTATTGCTTGCTGAGTTGCTAATCCAAATATTAGTCCCGCAATACTTATGTCACAGCTAGTCTGGTTATAATTCTTGGAAATGGAAAATCCAATATACAAGTCTTTTTAACCTTCATAACAAAATCAGATTATTGTATTCTTGCTGGAGAGGAGTGTAATATAAATGTCAGGGATGCGGAATAAAACATTTAGCTGAACAGACGTTCCAACTGAATTAAATTTAAATAATGTAATATTTTCTCCTGTATTCTTTCCAGACTTCACATAGCGGGAGACAGTCCACAAATCGCGATAATTGCAGAATGTGCCGAACCGCCTTGCCGTTCATTAATATGTAATTTTACCTGTCCTGTCACCTGCTCAGAAATATTTTTGTCTCAGGCAGCTGATGTGTGAAATATGAAAAGAGAGTTTGAGGGAAACTGTAGCCATTCTGGACAGAACCGTGTATTTTATCTATTAAGCAAATGATTCTATTTACACAGCTTTTCCCATTGGCAAGGTTCTGATTTCATCCTGCCAGCTCTCTAGACACTGACGGATATGAGCCACGCTCGAGCGTTCGCACATAAACCACGAATAATCACAATAATTTGCCCAATATGTGTATTTTCTGTGACTGTCAGCGCCATCTAGTGGCTATAATGCTGTATTTTCCTGAAATACCTCAATCAGAAAAATACTGCTTTATGGCCACTAGATGGAGGTGACAGTACTAAAAAATACACATATTAGACACGTTGCGGCAACTATTTCTGATGGTCGTGTGAATGCTCGAGGCATTCCCTCAGCATATTTGTTTTATTAATAGAGCCGGAAGCATATAGTATATAAAAGCCATTTTTCCTATGAAGCAGGGGTTTTAAAAATGTTCAATACAAGGGCCATGTCATATTTTACAAATACAGTATTCATGGCCTAAAAAAAATACTCATTACAGTGCCTATTACATGAAGGTGGTTATCAGAATCCCCCCTTATATCTGAGTCCCCAGCAGAGATCCTCCTATATCTGGGTTCCCATCAGATTCCCCCCATGCATCAGGATCCTCATCAGAGACCCCCCTAATATCAGGGTTCCCATCAGAGTCCCCTCTTATATCAGCATCCCCAGCACAGTCCCACCTTACATCGGGGTCCCCATCAGTCTCCCTGTACATCAGGGTCCCCGTCAGATTCCTCTTGTGCATCAGGATCCCCCCTTACATCAGGGTTCCCATCAGGGCCCCCCTTTATCAGCATCCCCAACACAGTCCCACCTTACATAGGGGTCCCCATCAGTCTCCCTGTACATCAGGGTCCCCATTGGATCCCCCCTTACATCAGGGTTCCCATCAGAGCCCCCCTTTATCAGCACCCCAAACAGAGTCCCACCTTACACCGGAGTCCCCATCAGTCTCCCTGTACATCAGGATCCCCATCAGATTCCCCCTGTGCATTAGGATCCCCCCTTACATCAGGGTTCCCATCAGATTCCCCCTGTGCATCTGGATCCTAATCAGAGACCCCCCCCTAATATCAGGGTTCCCATCAGAGTCCCCTCTTATATCAGCATCCCCAATACAGTTCGACCTTACACCGGGGTCCCAAATCAGTCTCCCTGTACATCACCATCTCCATCAGATTCCCCCTGTGCATCAGGATCCCCCTTACATCAGGGTTCCCATCAGAGCCCCCCTTTATCAGCATCCCCAACACAGTCCCACCTTACCCCGGGGTCCCCATCAGTCTCCCTGTACATCAGGATCCCCATCAGATTCCCCTTGTGCATAAGGATCCCCCCTTACATCAGGGTCCCCATAAGATTCCCCCTGTGCATCAGGATTCCCCCTTATATCAGGGTTCCCATCAGAGCCCCCCTTTATATCAGCATCCCCAACAGAGTCCCACCTTACATACAGTAGGCGTCCCCATCAGTCTCCCTGTACATCAGGTCCCCGCTTATATCAGCAGAGACCACAGGTAGCCTTTGATGTCCCTAAAGAGTAACTCCACTTTTGTTTAGAAAAAAACAATATCCTCTGGGTGACCAATTTACATTGTGAGCCCATTGTGTGTATGTGAGCCACTCTGGCTGCTAGGAAGTGTAATCCTGTGCCAGCGGCTGTGAGTGCTGGCCAGGAAGGAGCCCACGCTCCAGACAATGATAGATAAGAGCTGAAGGTCCCTGGAGCCGCACATCAGAACTTATGAGTACGCTCCAGTGGGCAGAGTGAAACGCATTGGGGGCGTGGACTGGCGGTGGTCTAGGCTGAGAATGCCACTTGTTCATACACAGTGGGTCACGTTCTAATGTGCGTCTCCTGGGACCTTCAGCTCTGACCAATTTACATTACAAGGACTTTTTTTTGGAGATCGAATGCAGGCCAAATGGACCAGCAAATGCACACTAAATTAAACTTTATTTATATTTTACAATAATCTGAGCAAGCATAGCATGTTGACATTTAAGTTATCAATCAATAGGATGGTCATCTAATACCACTACAGGCATTGTGGGAAAGGTGCGGCACAACCTCGATTGGTTGTATATTGAAATATCAAATACCCTCTGTTTACCCCATGAGGATGTGAAGTATATCAGCACAAACAATATAAATAAAATACACCAAAAATAACTATGTAGAAAAATATATCCTTTTGATTACAAAGAAAATTACACTCCTAAAATATATATTATATAATACTTAAAGGGTAACTCCATTTTCGTGGGGGAAAGAAAGCAAATAAAGAAAAAACAATATATCGTATACAATTGCGACACAAATCATATTGTAATTGAATGTTATTAAAATTGACCTTTCATCTTCAATCTGCAGCTGTTGTAATTTTCTGGAAATACAATGCAATATGGCCGCCTGGAGGTGTTCTGTACACAGAATTTATACTGACCACACCCCCAGAAACATCATTTCCTGCTTGTGTGATTGGCTCACCAATTTTCCCAGAAGTCTGCACTAAGATAAGTCAGATTTCTGGCATCCCCTGCAGCAAAATGTCATTTTTGGTCAGATACTCCCAATAGGAACACGTCTAAAGGGATGCAGACCCAGCAAATTTCCTCATTAGAGCCCCGCAGCTGCACAGCTGATAGATAATTATGAAACCACTCCCATTAGACCTACTCAGCACAGAGGAACAAACAATTATTTCTTCAGAATAACAAAAAGTAGGAATCTGCAACAAAGGTTGTTCTAATCCTTGCAATGTACAGAGATCACCCAGAGGGGAATACAATAAACCCCCGTTATATCGCAGTTCAGCTTTCGCGGTCCCGGTATTTTGCGTTTTTTTCTGTAAGACTTATTAATATTATTTTACTAATTAAATCATTGTTAATTAAGTATTTGTGTGTTTTCTATTGCTCTTGCTCTGTCTCTCAGTATCTTTTATGTGCTTAAATGTGTTTCTAGTGTGTTTAACCACTTCCATACCGAGTCATAGTAATATGACGTCGGCATGGTGGTTGTACGGATCCGGGCGGGCGTCATATGACGTCCACCCGCTCTAGCTGCTACTGCGCGCCCCCGGGGGCGCGCAGCGCGGCGATCGGGGGTGAGGCTCGTCCCTCGGACATAGCCCATCCCTGATCAAGGTAAACAGCCAATAGAAATTGGCTGTTTACCACGTGATCGGCTGTGTCAATCACAGCCGATCACATGAGCGGCTCCAGCACGAGCCGCTCGTTCTCTCTGCAATGCGCGCCCCCGGGGGCGCGCAGAGCAGCGATCGGGGACGAGGCTCGTCCCTCGGACAGAGTCGATCCCCGATCTAGGTAAAGAGCCAATGAAATTGGCTCTTTACCACGTGACCGGCTGTGTCCAATCACAGCCGGTCACAAATGTCAACAGAGAACACGGTAACTAGCTGTCACCGTGTTCTCCTCCTCACACACTGATCCTGTGTGAGGAGGAGATTGTGGTAACAGCTAGTTACCAAGTACAGTGCACCCCAAACACACTGATTGCCCCCCCCCAATAAAGAGCACCTGTCACTAGCCCATCAAAGTACCCGAGTACCTGTCACCAGCCCATCAGGTACTCTGATGACAGGTACTCGGGTACTCTGATGACGGGTACTCGGGTACTCTGATGACGGGTACTCGGGTACTCTGATGACAGGTACTCGGGTACTCTGATGACAGGTACTCGGGTACTCTGATGACGGATACTTGGGTACTCTGATGACAGGTACTCGGGTACTCTGATGACGGATACTCGGGTACTTTGAGTACCTGTCAACGGAGTACCCGTCATCAGAGTACCTGAGTACCTGTCACCTACCCATCAGAGTACCCGAGTACCTTCCACCTGCTCATCAGAGAACCTGACGCCTGAAGTACCCAAGTACTTGCCGCCTGCTCATCAGTACCCATCACTACTCATCAGTACTCATCAGTACCTATCACGTATCAGTATCACCTATCAGTACTTCTCATCAGTACCTATCACCTGCCTGTCACCTGCCCATCAGAGTACCCGAGTACCTGTCACCTGCCTATCAGAGTACCCGAGTACCTGCCACTTGCTCATCAGTACCAGAGTACCTGTCACCTGCCCAACAAAGTACCTGAGTACCTGTCGCCCTTCATACAGCCACCATGTCTAAGTCCAAAAAGGTTTATATACGTCCTCCGTTTAAACCTAAATACCGGTGTTATGGCAGCAGATAGCTGCCATAACCCTGGTATTTTTTTAAACGGTGGACGGTTGGCTTTCCGATAAGGGTGGTCCCAGCAGCGGATTCGCCGTGGGATCACCCTTCTGGGATGGCGGAAGAGGTGCCCCCCCCCCTCCCGCCGCGTCCGGTCCTTTTCCCCGCTTACCGGACCCGCCGGCAGCGGGGAAAACGATCCGGTCCCGGATCCTCACAGACAGGATGTCGAGTGAGGGCAAGCTTGCCCTCACTTGACTCTATGGTCTTGGAGGGCCGGAGCTACGGAAAATGTTGTTGCCTAGCAACCGGTTTAAAGGTCCTTTTTTTTTTTCATTTTATATAATAATTTTTTTTTTTTTTTTTTTTTTCTTTCTATCTTTTAGTGTACTTGTGAGATCTGAGGACTTTTTGACCCCAGATCTCACAAAAAAGAGGTCCTGTCGTGCCTTTTTCTATTACAAGTAATGTTTACATTTCTTGTAATAGAAATAAAAATGATCCTTTTTTTTTTTTTTTTGTTAAACGGTGTAAAAATAAAAAATAATAAATAAAATAAATAGTAAAAAAAAAAAAAAATTAAAGCACCCTGTCCCCGTTAGCTCGCGCGCAGAAGCGACGCATACGGAAACCCCGCCCACATATGTAAACGGTGTTCAAACCACACATATCGCCGCGATCGTTAGAGCAAGGGGAATAATTTGAGCCCTAGACCTCCTCTGTAACTCAAGGATGGCAACCTGTAGAAATTTTTAAATTGTCGCCTATGGGGATTTTTAAGTACCAAAGTTTGTCGCCATTCCGTGAGCGTGCGCAATTTTGAAATATGACATGTTGGGTATCTATTTACTCGGCGTAACATTATCTTTCACATTATGGAAAAAAATTGGGCTAACTTTACTGGTTTCGTATTTTTTAATTAAAAAAAGTGAATTTTTTCCAAAAAAATTGCGTTTGGAAGACCGCTGCGCAAATACGGTGTGATAAAAAATATTGCAATAATCTCCATTTTAATCTCTAGGGTCACTGCTAAAAAAAAATATATAATGTTTGGGGGTTCTAAGCAGTTTTCTAGCAAAACAACTGATTTTAGCTTGTAAACACCAAATGTCAAAAATAGGCCTAGGCAAGTGGCTAGGATGCATGATGGTGCGCCTTGGATGTTAGGCCCCTCTATATGGCTAGGCTGTGAAAAAGTCTCACACATGTGGTATTGCCATACTCAGGAGGAGTGGCAGAATGAATTTTGGGGTGTCATTTTTGCTGTGTACATGCTATGTGTTAGGAATATCCTATAAATTGACAACTTTGTGTAAAAAAAAAAAGTTTTCATTTTTTTCCCACATTTTCCAAAAACCTGTGGAAAAAAATGACATGTTCAAAGGACCCATAATGCCTCATAGAATATACGTTGGAGTGTTTGCTTTCCAAAATGGGGTCATTTTGTGGACTTTTCCATTGTATTGGTGCTCTAGGGCCTTGAAAAGTGTGATAGGTAGTAAGAAAGTTTTATGTGTATTTATGCTCCTAGAACGCCTGAAGGTGCTTCTTGGACGTGGAGTATCTTTTTGTGGCCAGGCTGTGTAAAAGTCTCACACATGTGGTATCGCCATACTCGGAAGGAGTAGCAGAATGTATTTTTGGGAGTAATTTTTGCTGTGTACATGCTATGTGTTAGAAATAGCTTATAAATTGACAACTTTGTGGGAAAAAAAAGAAAAAAAAATTTTTTTCTTCATTTTCCCAAGAATTGTGGGAAAAAATTACAACTTCAAAAAACCCACCATGCCTCTTACTAAATACCTTGGACTGTCTACTTTACAAAAAGGGGTAATTTGGGCGGTATTTGTACTGTCCTGACATTTCAGGGCCTCAAGAAAGGAGATAGGCAGTCAGTACTTCTGGTGTGATCAATTTTCAGTAATTGGTACCATAGCTTCTAGACTCAATAACTTTCACACAGACTAAATAATATACACTAATTTGGGTTAATTTTACCAGAGACATGTAGCAGTATACATTTTGGCCCAAATGTATGAAGAAAAATTAATTTTTTGCAAAATTTTATAATTGAAACTAAAAAAAAGTGTTTTTTTTTTCAAAATTTTTGCTCTTTTTTTGCATATATCACGAAAAAAAAAAACCCCAGTTGTGATCAAATACCACCAAAAGAAAGCTCTATTTGTGTGAAAAAAATGATAAAAAATTTGTTTGGTTACAGTGTAGCATGACTGAGCAATTGTCATTCAAAGTGTGAGAGTGCTGAAAGCTGAAAATTGGTCTGGGCAGGAAGGGTGTCAAACTGCTCTGTATGGAAGTGGTTAAAGACCTTAAAATGCCTTTAAAGGTACAGTGAAAGTTATAAAAACATGCCTACAGTGTATTTAAATAGGGTCTTTCTATTTCGCAGATTTTGATTTATTGCGGGTGGGTCCGGAACGTAAACCCCCACGATGGAGGGGGTTTACTGTATTTTTTTCTCAACAAAAATGGAGTTACGCTTTAAATAGCCCCAAATCATAATTCACAAGGCTCATTCTATTCTCAAAATAAATACAGTGCAGATAGTATCGAGATATTCCATGGGAGGACCTGGATGAAACTTAACAGCAGAAACAAGGGTTAATGCATTTTGAGACATTACAAGGATCTTAACAAACTGTTGCAGATTCCTACCTGTTTGTGTTGAAGTGTAAAGTAAACGTGAATGAGAGTGACTTTTTCATTATCAATCAGCTAATGCACTTGCAGTGTTCTATTGAATAAAGTTGCAGGGACTGCCTCCCACTAGAAGTAATTAACCCTTTCAGAGTACCTCCCCAAAACTTAAATTTGTGTTGCAGAGGATGCCTAAAATCTGACCGGTTATCTTAGTGCAGATTTCTGGGAATATCTGTGAGCCAATCACACAAGCAGGAAATTACATTTCTGTAGGTGTTTTGTACACCAGAAAAACCTCCAGGTTGCCATATAGCATTGAATTTTATAGAAAATTACAGCACTGCAGGCTGAAAAGGAAAGGCAATTTTTAATAGCATTTAATTGTAATTTGGCTTCTAAAGTAATTGTATTTGCTATAGTCATAGTTTGGAGAATCCAGCTATGAAGTGTTGCCTTTCCCTGCTTGCCTGTCCCCCGAGTGCACAGTATGTTCTTTCTCAGCGTCAAATATTGTGGAGTAGTGAGGGCCATGCTTTACTTCACACCTATTTACCTCCACGGAAATGCTTTTTACAAAGCTGTCTTTGATATTCTTTTCTTGTGTGCTATTGGAAAAACTACCTTAACCTCTTCAGCCCTGGAAGGTTTTACCTCCTTTAATGACCAGGCCATTTTATGCGATTCAGCACTGTATTACCTTAACTGACAATTGCACAGTTGTGCAAATGCTGTACCCAAATAAAATTGATGTCTTTTTTTCCCCACAAATAGAGCTTTCTTTTGATGACATTTGATCACCTGTGCGATTTTTATTTTTTGTGCTATAAACAAAAAAAAGAGCAACAAGTTTAAAAAAAAAAAAATATATATTTTTTTACTTTCTGCTATAAAACACAGCCAATGAAAACATTAAAAAAATAAAAAAATCAAATTTCTTCATCAATTTAGGCCAATTTGTATTCTGCTACATATTTTTGGTAAAAAAAATCCCAATAAGCGTATATTGATTGGTTTGCACAAGTTATAGCGTCTACAAACTATGGGATATTTTTATGCAATTTTTATTTATTATTTGTGACGGTCGCACCGTCACTGAGAGTGTAAAAACTATGTGACAGATAAATTGATGGTTTGGACTGCTTCAGTTGGTCAGACTTGTAACAGATGCATGTCATCAGCTCAACCACCTGTCTTCCACGCATTGTAATTTAGGGCTCTTTCACACGGGCGATCCGATCAGATCCGCCTGTCAGTTTTTTAGGCGGATCTGATCGGATCCTCCATGCAGCTCTATGGGGCAGCAGGTGTCAGCGGAGACACCTCCGCTGACACCCGCTGCCATCCGTATCCGATCCTGTTCGTGAAATCTGGACGGATGGAAACCCTATTTTTCCATCCGTTCAGTAATCGGATCCGATCGGATGAGAGCGGACAGGCGGTCCGCTCTCATCCGATCCCCCATAGAGGGCAGCGGGGGCTGAGACACCTCCCTCTCCGCTCTGCAAGCGGAGACGGAGCTGTCATCCGCCGGCTCAGCGGGGATCACGGATCGATCCCCGCTGAGCAACAGGGATCCGCCTACGGAGGCGGACCGTGTGAAAGAGGCCTTATGCTGATTTGCTCACCTATTGTTTACAGTGTGTTCTCAGTATTTACACTATGATATGTGTATTTGTATCTTGTTTTAGATTTGGTGTCGGCAGTCTGGTCTTCCAGGCTGGCTTAAGTGTAATGAGTTAATTAGCATGTTAATTGGGATTAGCCATGAGTCAGCTGTACCTCGTAATCTATTCATCGTGTGATGTTTTGGGTAAATATTCATGTAGTGACTGACATACTTCTCAAGTGTATAAAAGTCTGTTTCTTGTTCAATAAAGGAGTTAGTTGTTTCCAGGCTAGCTTTGTATGACAGCAGCTGGGATTTGATATCTATGATCATGACTGTGAGGAAGCCGTATACTGAAGGAAGACCACAAGTACAGTGTAGGTCTGAGGTTCCGTTACATTATTTTTTACTAGTAATGGCGGCGATCAGTGATTTTTAGCAGGCCTGCGACATTGCGGCAGACAGATCGGACACCTAACTGACACTTTTGACACTTTTTTGGGGACCAGTGATACAATACAGTAATCAGTGCTAAAAAAAAGAATGTGCTAATGACACTGGCAGGGAAGGAGTTAACATCAGAGGCGATCAAAGGGTTAAGTGTGCTCCTAGGGAGTGGTTTCTAACTGTGTGGGGGATGGCCTAACTGGGGGAAGACAGAGATCCGTGTTCATGCTTAGCAGAAACACAAGATCCCCATCTTCCTCTCTGACAGAACTGCGGTCTGCCTTGTTTACATAGGCAGACCGCCGTGCTGCCTCTCCTTTGAACAATCGGCGGGTCCCTGCGGACACCGTGTCTGCTGGACGCGCTGATTGGCTCCCGCTGTGTCCAATCACCGATGCGCACCCCAGACCCTGTGCACGAAATCACGTACTCAGGTGGTTAAACTGTAACTCCACTTTTGTTGAGAAATAAAGAAACATTCACATTGGTGATCTATTGCAAGGGTTTTTAAAAACTTTGTTGCAGATTCCAACCTAACCCCCACGTTTGTTTGGACTCCCTCCTAGAACTGGACTGCGCTGTAGCCATCTTCCAGCTATAGCATGGTCAAAAAGAAAAAAAATATGTAGCAGAATACGCTTTAACCACTTTTTGTCCATGCTTATAGCCGGAAGGTGGCTACAGCGCAGTCCAGTTCTAGATGTCCGCTGGGACCTGTCAATTGTTCAAAGGAGAGGCAGAACGGCCTGCCTTGTTTACATAGGCCGTTCTGTCAGAGAAGAAGATGGGGATCTTGTGTTTCTGCTAAGCATGAACACGGATCTCTGTCTTTCTCTAGTTAGGCCATCCCCCACACAGTTAGAAAGCACTCTCTAGGAGCACACTTAACCCTTTAATCGCCTCTGATGTTAACTCCTTCCCTGCAAGTGTCATTAGCACATTTTTTTTTTTTTAGCACTGATTACTGTATTAGTATCACTGGTCCCCAAAAAAGTGTCAAAAGTGTCAGTTAGGTGTCTGATCTGTCTGCCGCAATGTCGCAGTCCTGCTATAAATCACTGATCGCCGCCATTACTAGTAAAAAATAAATAAATAAAAAATCCAAAAAAATATCCCATAGTTTGTAGACACTATAACTTGTGCAAAGCAATCAATATATGCTTATTGGGATTTTTTTTACCAAAAATATGTAGCAGAATACTCTTTAACCGCTTGCCGACCGCCGCAAGTAGATATACTGTGGCGGTCAGCCCCTCACAGGCAAAGTGACGTAAATAAACGTCACTAGCCTGTGAGGCTCTGGGGAGCGAGCGCGCGCCGCCGGAGGCGCGCTCCCGCCCGGTCACGGACCCCCCCCGCGCGTGTGACCGGCGGACCCAATGTCTGCTGGTCACTCTGCGATCGTCGGGGGAGAGGGAGAAAGGCAGGCAGCTTGTGTAAACAAGCTGCCTGTCATTCTCCCCTGTGTAGAAACACTGATCATACGGTTCTACTATGTAGGACCATTGATCAGTGTTCCTACAGCTCAAGCCACAGCCAATCACAGTTAGAATCACGCCCCTAGGGACATACACAGCACCTCCCTCTCAAATAAAGTTAACCCCTTCACTGCCAGTGTAATTTTACAGTAACAGTGCATATGTATAGCACTGATTACTGTAGAAATGTCACTGGTAACCCCAAAAGTGTCAAAAATGTCAGTCAAGGGTCCGATCTGTCCGCCGCAATGTCGCAGTACTGTAAAAAAAATCGCAGATCGCCGCCATTACGCGTTAAAAAAAAAACAACAAAAATGACAAAAATCTTTCTCTTTGTTAGTAAACGCGATAACTTGTGCGCAAACCAATCAAAATACGCTTTTTGCAATTTTTTTTTTACCAAACATAGGTAGCATAAAACAAATTGGCCGAAAATGTTAAAAAAATTTGATTTTTACTTTTTTTTGGGGAATTTCATATAAAAAATGTGAAAAATATTGTTATTTTTGCAAAATTGACGCTCTTTTTTTGTTTATAGCGCGTGATCAAAAAATTGCACAGGTGATCAAATACCACCAAAAGAAAGCTCTGTTTGTGGGAAAAAAACGGGGATGTCAAATTTGTTTAGGTACAGCGTCGCACGACCGCGCAATTGTCCGTTAAAGTCACGCAGTGCCGAATCGCAAAATACCCACTGGTCTTTTAGCAGCCAAATCCTCCGGGGCTTAAGTGGTTAACCACTTTTTGTCGTGTCTGCCGGACGCGCTGATTGGCTCCCGCTGTGTCCAATCACCGGTGCGCACCCCAGACCCTGTGCACGAAATCACGTACTCAGGTGGTTAAACCGTAACTCCACTTTTGTTGAGAAATAAAGAAACATTCACATTGGTGATCTATTGCAAGAATTTAAAAAAAAAGCTTTGTTGCAGATTCCAACCTAACCCCCAAGTTTGTTTGGACTCCCACCTAGAACTGGACTGTGCTGTAACCATCTTCCAGCTATAGCATGGACAAAAAGTGGTTAAAGCGGAACTTCACCATAAGGCACTCTATTTATTTTTTTGGGGGGGGGGGGGGGTGAGCAGGTTCCTGTTTTGACAAGTACCCAATCCTTGGCAAACCAAGCAGCAGTTCAGCTCCCACCACCCCTCCCCCCCCCCCCTTGCCTGCAGCCTTCTGGGACACATCACAAGTCCCAGGAGGCTGAAGGACCATTCACAGATCGCAGTGCAGCTCACACACGTGCAGTGGGAAGCCAGCCGTGAAGCTGCAAGGAGCCACAGCCGACTTCCCACACTAAACATGATGACACCAGGGACCCAAAGACTGCTGAAGAACTGGCCCAGGTGAAAAACAGCGTGGGATCCCCAGACAGGTAAGTGTCCTTTTATTAAAGCCCAGCAGCTACAGTATGTGCAGCTGCTGACTTTTATGCTTTCTTTCTAGGGTGAAGATCCGCTTTAAGAAAACTTTACTGAAAAAAATATGCTTTCTGAAAATGCCAGCTGCCTGGCTGTTACCTGATTCTGTGGCTTTAGTATTTTCTGAATAACCAACCCAGAGAAAATATGTAAATCATCAAGAGTTCTGACTTCAGCCTTACTTATTTCTTGTTCCACATGATACAGAAAGTATTAAAGCTGAACTTTTGGCAGATATAAAATACGCAAATGAATGTTGTTCTGTGATGATTGATAAAACCATGAAAGTGTCACTAAACCCCACCAAATAAACTATCAATAAATGAAGTATTACATACTCTTCATAATCACTCAGTCACTATGAGATTCCTTTTCTGTATTCTGCAAAAAAACCTGGTTGATCCTGCTGCTCTCTATCTCCCCCTTCTGTCCAAGTCCCCAATTTAGCTAGGAATTTTGCAGCTGTGGTGGAAACTCTGCACATGTTAAGTTTTCACTGAGTTTCTACCCAGAGAATTTCCTCCCTATCACATCTGAGCTGCCCATGTGACTATAGAGTCACACATGTAGGCGTATACACAGTGGTATATGACAAACTACAATAGAGGGGGGCAAGTGGGACTTTAACGGTGCTAAATGATGGAGAAAAATCTGAATTCTCAAAAATTGTACATTTTATTACACATAGAAAGTGAGGACAAGACAAATGGTATATGACAGCCTAACCCCTCCCCTCCTCCATGCTCATTAACCAGCTAAACACAATGGGGGGTGCAATATTACATGTAGATTGGTAAAGGCTTCACCTCCCTGTTATTCTAAGAGACAGGCTGGAGGGGCGTGACACTACCTGTGACTGACGGATATCCGGCCACACTATGTTATTGCCAAAAAAATAATAATGATTTGATTTCAAAAATATATTTTCATGGCAATTGTAAACAGTTTATTGATATAAATTAATTTTACTCTGTATTCCAAAGGCTGTTTGTTTATTATTTATTTTATTTTTTTTTATTTTGAACATGTGACCAGCAGCAGAGGACTTGAAGCTCCTCCTGCTTATGTTTGCCTGCGGACAGGCTGGGAGAGAGCTGGGTCATGTGACAGCTGTATATCAATTAGCAAACAGGTACTTAGATGGTTTTTCTATTAAATCAATTACAGTGCCATCATCCACATACAGACAGAGAAGGGACAAGTGTGTGCTTAATATTGCTTTAAATATATGTATTATGTGAAAGCAGTGTAAGTGCCAAAATTTGATCTGGCATCAGCCTCTTGCAGTTCATGGTCGGAGTGTGAGTTGAAGAAGCAGCAGCACAAGAAGCTGATTAGGTCATGTGCTTTTAAGAAGCATGCTGATAGGAGGAGAAAGCAGAGCGACAGAGAGATGAGCTCATCACTGTGCCGCTTCTCCTTTCAATGTCCGGTCAGGGGCTGGGTCCAGACTGAGGACCTCTAGTGGCAAACAAAATACTGCAAGGGAAGTCTTTGAACTGAAGTAAAATATTGTAGCAAAAAGCTTGCTGAAATGTCTTTTTTAATCGTCTATTCACCTTTATTTTGTTATTTTTGACTGGAGTTCTGCTTTAAAGCTAGAGGTAGCCATGCAATAGGCACTTCCAAATTGGTCTTATTGTTTTCTAATATCTCTTGGTCTTATTGACCAAAATTATTTTATCTTGCCTTATTAAGCGCTGCACACCCTGTTTCACACTTCCAAATAGATGACAGCCTCTTAGTACAGGTTTCCCTTGGTTAGGAGCTACACTATTTTTTAATTTTTTTTTGATTGCATATTGCACCTATATCTGCTACACCTACACCAGGGATATGCAAACTGTGGCCCTCCAGCTGTTGCAAAACTACAACTCCCATCATGCCTCTGCCTCTGGGTGTCATGCTTGTGGCTGTCAGAGTCTTGCTATGCCTCATGGGACTTGTAGTTCTGCAAAAATCTGGAGGGCCACAGTTTGCATACCCCTGACCTACACCTTCACCACTCACTGAAAGAGCTCATTCATATGTGTGACAGCCTCTGCCTCCCTCTGAATAGCAATCCATGGTGGAACGCTCTTCATAGCCGTTTGAAAAGTATATATAATATTTTGTCTCCTCAGCGCCTGTTTTAGCCCTGCAAATGCCGACCCACTATGCCACTACATACATTACAGGGTGGTTGCGGCCCAGCCCCATTCACCTGAATGGGCCACATTCCATGGTGGTACCGCCTGCCAACTGCCACATGCTGTTTAATTTTTGCTGCAATGGCTGTAAGATGGGTAAAGCCCTGACTAGCTGCATGCCCTAGCTTTGATGGGTGGTCAGGGGGCCATAAAACTGCGGCTCAACCGCCTGCCTTTATGACCCCCCCCCCCGGCCGTCTGTGAGAATGAGCCCTAAGTTTCCAGAGCAAAAACTCTGTATTCAGTTGGCAACAGAAAAAAACATTGCAGAAGAAAGTTGTGAAGTCTTTGCTGAAGGTCTGACACTGCAGTAAGCGTCTCACACATGATGTATTGTTCAGTCAGCGGAGATGAACTGCTTCTTTCACTCACCGCACTCTTCTGATTTGTATTCCGAGCCCGCAGCCGGCGGTCTTCCCCTCGCTGTGCAGCTTGCAGGCGGACCACGGCTCAGACACCCACAAGTACTGATTGCATTCCGTATAACAGGGGACTACCTCGTACACCTGTCAGGAGACACAACATTGGATCTATATAAATCAGTCTCATCAGTATAAACGTCTGTCACACATACAGAAAGGCAACGCGCCTGCAGGAGTATTTGTTTCTGAACTGAATTCAATATATAGGTATAACCAGTGCACAAACTGTAAGGAACATCTCCATTGGTTGTAAACTTACCTTTACAATTTGTACCTATAGGTTATTATATAAGGGTCCTTTCACACGGGCGATCCGATCCGATCCGCCTGTCAGTTTTTCAGGCGGACCTGATCTGACACTCCATGCATCCCTATGGGGCAGCGGATGTCAGCGGAGACACCCGCTGCTATCCGATTCCGATCCTGTCCATGAAATCCGGACGGATGGAAACCCTACTTTCCATCCGTTTGGCGGATCGGATGGGATCAGATGAGAACGGACAGGTGGTCTGTTCTCATCCGATTCCCCCATAGAGGACAGCAGGGATCTGAAAGCTCTGTCTCTGCACACAGAGCGGAGAAGGAGCTGTCATCCGCCTGCTCAGCAGAGATCGACGGATCAATCCCCCGCTGAGCGAGCAGAACAGACTCCATTCCGTGTGAAAGGACCCTAAGACTTACCTGTAGGTGCTGTAAATATCTCCTAAACTTGCACCATAGGAGATTTTTGCATTGCATGCAGCCAATAACGTCATCAGCGCATGCGCTCCTGAAGGAACAGTCGCACGTGCCGTTTCTTCAGAGCCCTGTGCCGTGACCTGCGGCTCCCGCGCGCATGCGCAGGAGTGACAGCACGCAGCTCTGGCCAATAGTACAGCCGAAGTCCGCAGACCCAGAAGGAAGACGGGCAAAGATTAATGCGGCCTCCAGCAGGGATGACACGGGCTTCGTTTGCAAGTAAGCGTCATATAATGTGCTAGTATGCGATGCATACTAGCATATTATGCATTTACTTTGCAGGTAGGAAAATAAAGTGCAGACTTTACTTCCTCTTTAAGCCGGCCAAAGATGGATCGGATCGCGGCCAGTTCAGCAGGGACCGACCAAGATTAAATTCATGTGTGGGCAGACTGGTTGGTCCATCGATCAACTTCAGTACAACCAGTGTGAGGAATTTTTGGCATGCAATTACTGCTGGTAGCTAAAGCCGCTAGCAGTAATCGTGTTCTATTGGCAGGGAAAAGGCCCCTCCCCCACTCCACCAGTAGAACACAATAGAGCTGCAGGGTGGCAATGGTCTAAAAAAAAGTTATTTACAAATCTTGAACACAGGACTGTTCCTCCACCCCAAACTCGGTCATCCATGTCTTTATGGACCTTGCTTTTTGCACTGGTCTAAATCATTTGGTGGAGGGGGGATTATGGTGTGGGGTTGTTTTTCAGGGGTTGGGCTTGGCCCCTTTGTTCCAGTGAAGGGAAATCTTAAGGCGTCAGCATGCCAAGACATTTTGGACAACTTCATGCAGTGTCTGCCCAGCAGTAGGTTGGGACAGACACCATAGGTAGGTTCCTGTATTGTGAAGGTAGACGCCCCAAGTGGCCAGGGTTTATTTTTAACTGCCCGCGGCACTCCACCATGTGTAAGGGGTTAGCTCGGTAGCGGGTGTGGGTGACCCCTTGGGTGGGTTCGTTAAACAGAGAGACAGCTGAGGAGTGGTTGAAAACAACGGTCTATGGTTTATTCTTCCAATTTGCTGGAAACAAGCATCCAAACAGCATAAATCAAACAAACATAAAATAAACCCTGGCCACTTGGGGCGTCTACCTTCACAACACAGGAACCTACCTATGGTGTCTGTCCCAACCTACTGCTGCTGGGCAGACACTGCTGGTCATACAGCAGAAAACCAATAGTCTATTTGTTTTCTTTTCACACAGAAAAAGTCAACACCACCTCACCTTCAGAAGTCTTTCTCAGCTCACTGATAGTAATTGGTGAATTGTCTAAACAAGGCAGAAATGTATCTCCCGTCTGTGACAACAGCCACAGATTTACCTGACTTCCTGTCACAATATATACATATATATATATATATATATATATATATATATATATATATATACACACACATGCATGTAGGTACAGTCGAAAAACGGTGCATGAGAAAACTGAGGCATCTTAAGCTCAACGCGTTTCGTGAGAATATCTCACTTTATGCCCCCTTTCCACTGCCTCAGGATAACAGCGCCTTTGTTGTTCATTTTGGCTTGATACACTTGTAAGTATGCTACATTTGTATAGGGTTTTTGATGAGTTCAAATATTTAATTAGACACTGTGTTATATATTCCTATACTTGATTACGTTATGTTATGTACTCTCCAGACCCGTCCATAGCATCCACTCCTGAAGAAGTGAGATATTCTCACGAAACGCGTTGAGCTTAAGATGCCTCAGTTTTCTCATAATTGCTGCCCTATAACATAGACAGCTACTATTTCTGGTGAGTTTGCATTGTAGCGACTTGGTGGAGGCCTGTTATGCACAAGTCATTCTCTACAGAGGTTTTACGATTTGACGGACACTCTGCTTACTATGGACACTTTATGAATAATTAGTGACTTGTGGAAATCCAGCACTATTTATTTATTTTTCACAGTTTGGGGATTAATTTACTGTTTTACATATTTATATGTGTATTTTCATGTTGAATATTTGGTTGTTAAGTTGATACTAGCGCTGCAGTTTTTATTGTATTTAATGTTCTACCTTCACTTGCATGGGTTTCCTCCCACGCTTCGAATATATTCTGGTAGGTTTAAAATTAGAAGTCACTAAATATTGTCAGGAAGACTCGTCATTGAGTGCCGGTTCACACTTGTGCGATGCGGGAAGGCTGCGAATTCGCAGCCTGTTCCCACATCGCATCCGCACAAGAGGCAGTTCACACTGCCATATGCGATACGCAGGGGGTGTCAATTAAATGTTAACAACACCCCCAGTTTGATTGCATATCGCAGTGCGATCTGACAGTTTGCACAGGATCGGATCGCACAAGTGTGAACCACTGTGCGATCTGATCCTGATGCGGCTGAAAAAAAGGGTCCTGTGCGTCTTTTGTGCGGGTGCAGTGCGAATTTCAGCCATACAAAGTGTATGGCTGAATTTGCATCCGCACAGGAGATCGCATGTAATGAAGGAGCACTGTGCTCCGAATTACATGCGATCAGCGCACCCGCAGTAGTGTGAACCAGCACTCAAGCAAGATACGTAAATAACTTTTGGGGGATTCAACTCATTACTGCCCACCCGAAACTGAATAATCCACTATGGATGAAGCTGACCTTTAGTCAAGGCAAGTGGACACCACAAAGCCTACTGTATATTGACATTATATCCCCAAGTGGAAAAAAAAATACCAGTAAATGCTGTTTTACAAAGTTAAGAATCCAACTTGCCAAGTAAAACAATCAATAGCAGAAAAGTCTTTTCAAACCAATGACTGTATTTTCCATCTTGCCTCAATGGACATAAGCCTGATAAGTTTGTTTAATATGTCACACCGGATGAGTCCTTCAGATAGACATTTACTGAGTGAAATCTTTCCTTCCGTACCCAACAAGACTTTGATTTACAATCTAATCCTGAACACAAAGAAACTTCAATTGTCAGTCTCTAATATAAAGTATCCTGTAAGGAATTCAGAAACGTAATCAGGTTGTATTTCACTTGATGGAAACTGGAGACAAGTGATGGTTTTTCAAGACAAAACTAATAATTCCTAGTAGATGTGAGAAGCTTGGAAAGCTGGAATCAAATAGGAGATTTACATATTTCACATTTCTGATCCATCTAGTGTGTGAAATCTATTTGGGATACTTGGGTTTTTGCAATATTGCCTCTAGATGTGGGCTCTTTGAAGCTTCTACAGCTTTAACAACCATCTTTAACACTTCAACATCAATTAAAATACATTTCGGCCCTCTCAGTTTTGCAGTCAGGACCCCCAGATCTTTCTGCCCAAGTAATAAAATATAAAGTGGTTTAGTATCAATGACAGAAACAACGAAGATGACAACGTTTCACATCTTGGTTGTAGAAAATAAGGGTCAGGACTCTGGTTACTGGCTTTCCCTGCCCAACTACCTTATTGAGAAAAATCAATACAATCCGAGACATGTCATTGCACTAAACTACCTTCCCTCAGCCCACCTCATTTACCTGCTATTCATTTCTCTGTTCTTTGAGCCACATAGCTGTAGACAAAGTCACCTTTGTTCTGTCATCATTTCTCTCTGCTATCTGTCATCTTGTACAAGTATCCCTCTCATCTACTGCAAGCACACTGTATCTTCTGTTTTATCATCAGCAGTGACTGTTTCATTTATAAAATAGACCCTGCTGCTGGACCATTTATTTCACCAAAAATATTCCCATAAGATTATACTGTATGTGCACTTAAAAGAGAAGTATGGCCAAAGCTTTTTGCCCATACTTCTCTTGTGGGTCACAGGAATACAGTTACTTTTGTCCTCCTGTGGCCCAGAGTCAGCTATGGCCCCCTATTAGCTTATGGGAAGAGCCACTGCAGGCACAGGGAGCATTCCGACAATATTGTTGGGATCCACCCTGATGTTTGATTGACAGCTGGCTCCGCTTTTCAGTGTGTGGCTGAGAGCCAGAGCAAGCCACTCCCACCCTCTCCTTAGCCCAGTGAGAGCGGGAGAGGCAAAACAGAGAGCTGTGATTAACAGTCACTGACGTCCATTTAGAGCAGACCAAGAACTGAGAGATCAGTGGTCATTTGATCACTCAGTTCTCGGTCTTGGAGCTGATGAGCAAACAGGAAGGAGCTATTCTATGAAAATGACTCTTCCTGGAGTAATCAAATTTTCTAGCAAATTCAGAGGCATATTTCAAATTAATAAAGATTGTTGAAAGAGAAGTATGGTATTTAAACAAAACAATTACACATACTCACCTAGTGCTCTGATTGCTCTGATGCTGCATCATTTCACCGCTAGCTCTACACCGAGAACTGAGTGATCAAAGACAGCTGATCGCTCAGTTCTTGGTCTTCGGTGAGCAGGGAGCTGATGACTGTCAGTCACCAGCTCTCTGCTCTTCCCCTCCAGTGCTCACTAGAGCGCCGGGCTGTGGAGGAGGTGGGAGCAGCTGGCTCAGGCTCTCAGCGGCATGCTGAGAGTCTTAGCTAGCTGCCGGTCAGGCATATGGGTGGATACTAACAATAAAGTTGGGATTCCTCTGGAGTATGGACCAGATAAGTTACGTCATCTGACAATGGACTTTAGCCCACTGTCAGATGAAAATGGGTCACAGGAGTGCAGAACTAAGTGCACTTCTGTGACCCATATGAGAAGTAGGGGGAAAAGAGTTTTGGCCCTACTTTTCCTTTAATGGAAAGTAAAAACAACACAAGTAAACAATTAATATACTTAGTTTTCTGTCCTTTACCTTTAATTTTTTTGTGGATATCTATACCAGGAATAAAAATGTAATATAAGAAAGCTTAACAGTACGAAGTGAGCGTTGTCACCCCAAGACAACAGGTGTGTTACTGGCAGGGTCCCCAGGTGACAATAAGAGAAAAAAGCCTGAAAAAGTAAACTAACGCAGCCACAGTTTAGAAAGACTTTAATTTCTGTGGGTGTCTTCCTTTCAGCCTTCTAATACACAAATGTATTCTGCTGAAATACCATTCCTTTACTACACTCCACTTATCATTCCCATTCCTTTTTTCTCCTATGCTTCTAAATGCCATGGCCATAATAGACCATTTTCCGTTTATGTAACTCTTGACCCTGTTCAGACTGGCCTTTTCCCCCATATACTCAATTATTAAAATGTCACTTGCTAAAGAGACTAATGGCCTCCATTACACTAAATCAAAAAGGTGACTTTTTCTTATAATTTTCTCCTCTATAAACCTCCCTGCTACCCCAAACTCTTCACTCTTTTGGAGTTTAGAGCAACATACTGAAAAAGGCCCTAGGAACTTAGACTTGCATATATATTCAGATGAAGTAAAACTTCTAACAACCTCCAAAGCTCAGGTAAGGTGGCTTCCACACAGCAAGGCTTCCCACGATGGGCATCCAACAGTAGCTCAAACCATAGAAATACAGAAAGGAGTGCCAGACCAAAACTGGATGAAAGAATCCATGATAATTTTAATTGTGGGTACAAAAGTCGTATAAAAGCATCCAACACCTTTTGAGAGCAACACCATTCCCCTTGACCAGGGCTCAACACTGGATAAAACCCTGGCTGGAAATCAGTGACTTCACTGATCTATATTAGAACCAGTACAGAGCTCCCCTCATGGAGGAACAACCCCACAGCAGTAGTTGAGCAACAATGATCCCTTTGCCGTTTAGGACACTTTTCTCTCATTGTTCCATTTTTTTAGGCTCGCCCCTGTGAGATTTGCTAAAATTCATATTTTTCTTTGGCACAGACCTCTTTGGTGGAATACTACAGTGGTCCTCAACTCCGGTTCTTAGGGGCCCACTAACAGGCCAGGTTTGCAATATAACGAAATTACATCACAGGTGATCTCATTTGATGCTCAGTGATTGCAGTATTCTAGTCTGCATCTCCCCAAGGTAATACTAAAATACTTAAGATGCTATGAGGAAGGCGTAAAGCCGAAATGCGTAGGCATTTGTCATGTTGTCACCGCTATCCATGTCGGAATAAAGAATTTTACTTGGAAGAAGCCTTTTCGTGTGCCGGCTTCATTCATATAACATTTGGTTTGGACGTTCAGCCTGAGCACCGACACTTAGCTCTTTATCTTCTCACAGTGCGGTGGAGCTAGGGTGAGTTATTGTTAATACTTAAAATCTGGCCTGTTAGTGGGCCCCGAGGACCGGAGTTGAGGACCACTGGCGTACTCCATACCATATCAAACATATCTCTACTACTGGCCTTTAAAACCATCTCACATATTTCTGCTTTTGAATTCTAAAACCACTTCTTTGCAAAAGATACCTACAGTGCTGTGAAAACATGATTTGCACCATTCCTGATTTTTTATTTAATTTTTTTGCATATTTATCACACTTAAATGATTCAGATCATCAAACAGATTATAATTTTTACACAAAGATAACCCAAATAAATACAAAATGCAGTTTTTAAATGAATATTTAATTTCTTAAGGGAAAAAAGCTGTCTGGCCCTATGTGAAAAAGTAATTAACCCTCTAAACCTAATAACTGGTTGTGCCACCCTTGGCAGCAACAACTGCAATCAATAACTGGCAATCACTGTGCAGGAATTTTGGCCCACTCTTCTTTGCAGAATTGTTTTAATTCAGCCACATTGGAGGATTTTACAGCATGAACGGCCTGTTCTAAGGCCAAGCCATCGCCTCCTTTTTCAGGGCTTGGTAAAATTAGAATACAGTGTATGAGGACTTCGGATGTCATGAGTTATTGGCAGAGTTGTATAAAGTACTCGAAACCCATACTTGAGTAAAAGTACAAGTGCTCGATCAAAAAGTGACTTGAGTAGAAGTGGAAGTGCTCGATCAAAAAGTGACTTGAGTAGAAGTACTAAAGTATTCAACATTTTTTGTACTTAAGTATTGCAAGTAGTTTTTTGAAAAATTTTGCTACTCAAGTACTGGAAGTAAAAGTACCAGTAGTTTTGAAAAAAAAAATTGCTACTCAAGTACTGAAAGTAAAAGTACAAGTACTGTTATGTAGTTATTAAAGAAAGAGTCAAATGTTGGAACATCATATTGTTTTTTATTATTTCAAATGCAGCTTTTATTTATACATACAGTGGCTTTTATTTTCGTATTCACTGATAATACACACGTTTTGAGCTTCATGAAACCTGTCATTTTTATAATTGTAACGAGTAACTATGCAGCACAAAAAAAAAAAAAAATATCGGAGTAGAAGTATTGAAATCATTGAAAAAATGTAGTGAAGTAAAAGTGGAAGTAGGAGAAAAAAATTCTACTCTAGGAAAGTACAGATACCGCCTTTCGGTACTTAAGTACAGTATTGAAGTAGTTCTACTTAGTTACTATACATCTCTGGTTATTGGGAATAGTGTGATAGCACAGCAATGTTCAGAACATTTTGGTGCGGTCTTCAATTCCACATCCAATTATTTCCTCCACAAACACAAGGTGACTATTGGAAAGCTTTATTGTTTAGAGGCTGCCTGCCTACCCATCTTATGGATGCCCCAAAGGGAGATTGTCAGCATGCTACAACAATATAAATACAAAGTTAACACACAGCGTCATTTTGAGGTTCCTGCGCCACCACCCTCGAATACACAGAGGAATAAAAAAATCTATTAAATGTAATGGGTAAAATATGGAAAGGTTATCTCCTATAATATGCATGCCACATGGAAAGTTACTGCTGGGTAAACTTTGCGGTTCTCATTTAAAATGTGTACTTGTTGCAGAACACAGTAGGTTCCCTTTATTGTATTGTGATGCATCCAATAGTTGCATGTTTATGAAATGAGTGTATATCTTGTCATGTTTATTCTTTGCACAATTTTTCAATAAAAATATTAAAAAAATAAAAAAAAATTAAGTTTATTCCAATTATGAGTGCAAAATCCAACATGGTTCTAAGGCCAAGCCATCGTCTCCTTCTTCAGGGCTTTCTAATATTAAAATGCAGTGTATGAGGACTTCGGATGTAATGAGTTATTGGGAATAGTGTGATAGCACAGCAATGTTCAGACCATTTTGGTGCGGTCTTCAATTCCAGATCCAATTATTTCCTCCACAAACCAAGGTGACTATTGGAAAGCTTTGTTGTTTAGAGACTGCCTACTTATCTTTTGGATGCCCCAAAGTGAGATTATCAGCTTGCTACAACAATATAAATACAAAGTTAACACACAGCGTCATTTCGAGGTTCCAGCGCCACCACCCTCGAATACACAGAGGAATAAAAAAAATCTATTTTGATCCCGGGTTTCAGCACCAAAAAAAAAAAAAAATCTATTAAATGTAATGGGTACAATATGGAAAGGTTATCTCCTATAATATGCACGTCACATGGAAAGTTACTGCTGGGTAAACTTTGCGGTTCTCATTTAAAATATGTACTTGTTGTAGAACACAATAGGTTCCCTTCATTTTATTGTGATGCATCCAATATTTGCATGTTTATGATATGAGTGTATATCTTGTCATGTTTATTCTTTGCACAATTTTTCAATAAAAATATAAAAAAAAAAAATTAAGTTTATTCCAAATATGATTGCAAAATGCAACATGGTTCTAAGGCCAAGCCATCGCCTCCTTCTTCAGGGCTTGCTAAAATTAAAATACAGTTTATAAGGGCTTCGGATGTAATGTTTTTTTTGGGAATAGTGTGATAGCACAGCAATGTTCAGACCATTTTGGTGCGGTCTTCAATTCCAGATCCAATTATTTCCTCCACAAACACAAGGTGACTATTGGAAAGCTTTGTTGTTTAGAGGCTGCCTACCTATCTTTTGGATGCCCCAAAGTGAGATTATCAGCATTCTACAACAATATAAATACAAAGTTAACACACAGCGTCATTTCGAGGTTCCAGCGCCACCACACTCGAATACACAGAGGAATAAAAAAAATCTATTTTGATCCCGTCTCCTTCTTCAGGGCTTGCTAAAATTAAAATACAGTTTATAAGGGCTTCGGATGTAATGTTTTTTTGGGAATAGTGTGATAGTACAGCAATGTTCAGACCATTGTGGTGCGGTCTTCAATTCCAGATCCAATTATTTCCTCCACAAACACAAGGTGACTATTGGAAAGCTTTGTTGTTTAGAGGCTGCCTACCTATCTTTTGGATGCCCCAAAGTGAGATTATCAGCATGCTACAACAATATAAATACAAAGTTTACACACAGCGTCATTTCGAGGTTCCAGCGCCACCTTAGAATACACAGAGGAATAAAAAAAATCGATTAAATGTAATGGGTACAATATAGAAAGGTTATCTCTTATAATATGCATGTCACATGGAAAGTTACTGCTGGGTAAACTTTGCGGTTCTCATTTAAAATGTGTACTTGTTGCAGAACACAGTAGGTTCCCTTTGATTATTTCAAATATGAAATTTGCAAAGTTCCATAAATACATGTTAAACTCCACTATCGTAGTGATTTCATACACGAGGTCACCGAGCGTACAAGTGAAATCTGCCTACTCAAATCTCAAAATACATCCGTCTCTCCGCTACAACCTCCATCATTAACCTTCTGAAGTGATGTACTTTTCCTGTGACATTTTCATTGCAGTTCAATAGACACGGGCTCTCTAGACTTGTCTGTACTGAGATACTTCAAAGATTGCCATTTCAAGATCAACTTTTCAACTTAAGTTCAATGCTCGGGCTCGCCGCAAAGAAATTCATTCTCATGTCTCATTAAAGACACATTCGCGTCATCTACAAGTGAAATAGTTCTGTGCAATTATAAGGACAATCAAAGGAGGCAAAGAAGTGCTCAACTCTCTTTTCAAAGGCGTGAGATTGTCGGGCCATAAAGATGTATTTCCACTTATTTAATACAAAATGCCACTCAAAAACAATCATTTATATTTGGGTAGCGAGCTGTAAAATGACCTTGTATACAAAACTTTACTTGCTTTTGCAGTCACTATGGAGATCAGTTACCTTAAAGTGGTTCTAAAGTCTGAAGGTGTTTTTTCCTAATGCATTCCCTGTATTAACCACTTCTGCTCCGGAAGGTTTTACCCCCTTAAAGAGGAAGTAAACCCTCCTCTGCAAGTTGTACCTATAGGTAAGCCTATGATAAGGCTTACCTATAGGTACTGTAAATATCCCCTAAACATGTACCGTTTAGGAGATATTTACCTTACATGCACCAGCGGCCGTTCCTTCAGAGTCCTGTGCCGTGACCGTCGGCTCCCGCACGCGTGCGCGGGAGTGACGTCACCGCGGCTCCGGCCAGTCAGGTGGCTGGATGCCGAGATCCCGGAAGACGGGCGACTGAACATGTCGCCCGTCATAGAGGTGAGCGGGCGGCACGGCGGGGGCTCGTTCTAAGGTAAGTATTGCATAATGAGCTAGTATGCGATGCATACTAGCTCATTATGTGTTTCTCTTTCAGGGTGAAAAAGAAAAAAAAAGAAAAAATTGAGTTTACAACCTCTTTAATGACCAGGCCATTTTTTGTGTTATTTTAACTGACAATTGCGTACGACGCTGTGCCCAAATAAAATTGATGTCCCCCCCCCCCCCAAATAGAGCTTTCTGGTGGTGTTTGATCACCTCTGCAGTTTTCATGTTTTGCGCTATAAACAAAAAAAGACTGACAATTTTGAAAAAAAAAAAAAAACAATATCTTTTTACTTTCTGCTATGAAACACATCCAATGAAATAAAATGTAAAAAGTCAGATTTCTTCATCAATTTAGGCCAATATGTATTCTGCTGCATATTTTTGGTAAAAAAAATCCCAATAAGGGTATATTGGTGGGTTTCTACAAACCATGTGATATTTTTTATTTTTTTTTTTTACTAGTAATGGCTGCAATCAGGGTTTTTTTAGTGGGACAAATCAGACACCCAATTGACACTTTTGACACTTTTCTGGGGACTAGTGACACCAATACAGTGATCAGTGCTAAAAATATGCATGGTTACTGTACTAATGACACTGGCAGGGAAGGGGTTAACATCAGGGGTGATTAAAGGGTTAACTGTGTCCCTAGGGGGTGCTTGCTAACTGTGTGAGGGAGGTGCTCTGACTGGATGTAGACAGAGATCTGTGTTCCTGCTTTTTACTGAAAGGGTAGTTGAGGCTTGGAATAGACTTCTAGCAGAAGTGGGGAGATTCGATGGACCACTTGGTCTTTTTTCTGCTGTCACTTTTTTCAAATTGTAGCAATGGACTTTTTATAGGGCATTTAAACAATGACACCAAATAACCATATAAAGATGCAAAATGTATTGTCCATAAAATGTAAAATCACATATAGCTTCATCTCCATTATAGGGTTCACACATTAGTTCATTCAATAATCCACATGTAGAGTCAACGCATTTCGAATGATCTTCCTCAGGAGCACATGTGAATGAATATCAATATAATGGAACCCAGATTCTTTAAAAGCAATTAGGGTTGAGCGAACACCTAGATGTCCGTGTTCGACGGGTTCGGCCGAACTTTAAAAAAAAGTCCGGGTCCGTGTCCCGGACTTTTACCGAACTTTTCCCGGACACCGAACCCCATTGAAGTCAATGGGGACCCGAACTTTAAGGCACTAAAATGGCTCTAAAACACCAAAGGAAAGGGCTAGAGTGCTGCAAATGGCAGCAAAACGTAATTAAGAGCATGGCAAGTGCTCTGCAAACAAATGTGGATAGGGAAATAACTTAAAACAACAAAAAAAAAACAGAAAAATAAAACAATGTTCTTCTTCATCTCTGAAGGACGAGGCCCATATGGAGTAGGAGGGAGGTTGAGGTGGTGGTGGATGTGGCGGTGACATAGGCGTGCGCACAGGGTGTGCTGGGTGTGCCTGGGCACACCCTAATCACCTAGGGCACATAGCATTGCCAGTGAGGAGATGGGAAAGATCTCCCTGGGACCTGCTCTGCTCTATTTCTCCTTGCCTACAGGTACATGGCCCCGATACATTACTCTCCCTGCTGGCAAACACATGCATGTGTATTTCAACTTTGGGGTGCACACCTTAATGCAATAGGCTGCGCACACCTATGGGCGGTGTAGGTGGAAGCGGCGGTGGAGGAGGACCAGGGCCGGATTAACAGCATCATGGGCTTGGTGCTGAGGATTTTGAAGGGCCTTAAGGGCCGTGCCTTGCCATGCACCCAGAGGAGGAAGGGTGCAGCCATGCATGCCTAATTCAACATGGGATGCTGTCTCTGAAGCCCATAAACACATCCATGCATCGCCAACTGTCCCTCCTTGTCCGGCCTTCACGCTGTGTGGGGAGGTTCTGAGGGTGCTGCCTGGGGAAGCGAGCATAGAAGCCAGACTTCTGTGTTTACAAGTGACAGAAGAGCGGTAACAGTGAATATGGCCAACCCGGGGCCTATATAAAAGGTAGGGGCCTGGAGCTGCAGCTCCAATAGCCCCTACATTAATCTGGCCCTGAGGAGGAGGACGAGGTAGCCAACACTGCTTCTTTTCAAAAATTTTAAATGAGGGTACACCCCAAAAGAGTGAGAAAGAGCAAAAATGGAACAATGGGTGGGTAAGGTCGGTATCCATTGCTATTCTGCATAAGGTACGGAAAAGTCCCGTGGGATCCATGCCTGGTTCATTTTAATGAACGTGAGCTTGTCCACATTGTCTCTGGACAGGCGGCTGCGCTTGTCTGTTATAACGCCCCCAGCCGTGCTAAATACCCGTTCAGATAATACACTGGCTGCAGGGCACGCCAGCACCTCCAAGGCGTAAAGGGCAAGCTCAGGCCATGTGCCCAATTTGGAGACCCAGAAGTTGAAGGGGGCAGACCCGTCATTCACTACATGTAGGCGTGTGCACACATACTGCTCCACCATGTTGGTAAAATGCTGCCTCCTGCTAAGACGTTCCATCTGAGCTGCTGGTGCTGCTGTTTGTTGTGGCGTGCTGACAAAGCTTTTCCACATTTCGGCCATGCTAACCCTGCCTTCTGAGGTGCTGGCGGTGCCCTGGTTGCGTTGGCGACCTCCTCCTCCTCCTCCTCTGCCTTGTGCTTCCACTGTGGCCCCGCTGTCAGATGGGAATGCCAGCAGCATGGCGTCTACCAGCGTGCGCTTGTACTCGCGCATCTTGCGATCGCGCTCCAGTGAGTGAATTAAGGACGGTACGTTGTCCTTGTAACGGGGATCCAGCAGCGTGGCCACCCAGTAATCAGCACAAGTTAGAATGTGGGCAACTCGGCGGTCGTTGTGGAGACACTGCAGCATGTAATCGCTCATGTGTGCCAGGCTGCCCAGAGGCGACGAAAGGCTGTCCTCTGTGGGAGGTGTATCGTCCGTGTCCTCTGTATCCCCCCAGCCACGCACCAGTGATGGCCATGAGCTGGCCTGGGTGCCACCCTGCTGTGAACATGGTTCCATCTCCTCCTCCAGCTCCTCCTCCTCCTCATCCTCCTCATCCTCCAGAACTGTGCCCCTGCTGGACAATTGCGTCCCTGGCGTTTGCGTGTGCAGGAACCCACCCTCGGAGCCCCTTGCGAATGACTGCCCTGAAAGCCTTGGAAATGTTACCTCTTCATCCTCCTCCTCCTCCTCATCCTGTGCCACATCCTCTTCCATCATCGCCCGAATTGTTTTTTCAAGGAGGCATAGAAGTGGGATAGTTAAGCTGAGAACGGCGTCATTGCCACTGGCCATGTTGGTGGAGTACTCAAAACAGCGCAACAAGGCACACAGGTCTCGCATGGAGGCCCAGTTATTGGTGGTGAAGTGGTGCTGTTCCGCAGAGCGACTCACGCGTGCGTGCTGCAGCTGAAACTCCACTATGGCCTGCTGCTGCTCGCACAGTCTTTCCAGCATGTGCAAGGTGGAGTTCCACCTTGTGGGCACGTCACATATGAGGCGGTGAGCGGGAAGGCCGAAGTTACGCTGCAGCGCTGCCAGGCGAGCAGCAGCAGGGTGAGAACGCCGAAAGTGCGCACAAACGGCCCGCACTTTCTGCAGCAGCTCTGACATATCGGGGTAGTTTTTAAGGAACCTCTGCACCACCAAATTCAGCACATGCGCCAGGCAAGGGATGTGCGTCAAACCGGCTAGGCCCAGAGCTGCTATGAGATTTCGCCCGTTATCACACACCACCAGGCCGGGCTTGAGGCTCGCTGGCAGCAACCACTCATTTGTCTGCTGTTCCATGCTCCTCCACAACTCCTGCGCGGTGTGTGGTTTGTCCCCCAAACAGGCAAGTTGTAAAACTGCCTGCTGTCGTTTACCCCTGGCCGTGCTGAAGTTGGTGGTGAAGGTGTTACGCTGTCCGGATGAGGAGGCGGTAGAGGATGAGGAAGCGGAGTAGGAGGAGTTACGAACAGGAGGCAAACTGAAGCGCCCTGCAATCCTCGGTGGTGGAAGGACATGCGCCAAATTGCTATCCGCCTCAGGCCCATCCGCCACTGCATTTACCCAGTGTGCCGTTAGGGAGATATAACGCCCCTGACCGTGCTTACTGGTCCACGTATCCGTAGTTAGGTGGACCTTGGCACAGATGGCGTTGCGCAGTGCACACCTGATATTTTCCCCCACTTGGTTGTGCAGGGAAGGGATGGCTTGCCTGGAAAAGTAGTGGCGGCTGGGCACGACGTACTGTGGGACAGCCACCGACATAAGGTTTTTAAAACTGTGCGTCTCCACCAGACGGAATGACAGCATTTCAAAGGCCAATAATTTTGAAATGCTGGCATTCAGGGCCAGGGATCGCGGGTGGGTAGGGGGGTACTTCCTCTTCCTCTCAAGTGTTTGGGAGATGGAAAGCTGAACGCTTCCACGGGACATTGTGGAGATGGTTGTTGGTGACCCAGGTGGTGGTGTTGCTGACAGATCGTCTGTTTGCGGGGTGGCAGGTGCCGGTATCACTACAGATGTGGCTGGAGCGGCCGAGACTGCAGCAGAAGAGGAAGCAGGATGAGCCAGAGACGTTTCTTGGTTTTGAAGGTGTGTACTCCACTGCAGCTCGTGCTTTGCACTTAGATGCCTGATCATGCAGGTTGTGCTCAGGTTGAGAAGGTTCATGCCTCGCTTCAAGCTCTGATTGCACAGGGTGCAAACCACTCGTGTCCTGTCATCAGCACATTTTCTAAAGAACTTCCACGCTAGAGAACTCCTTTGAGCTGACTTTGGTGCGCTCGTTCCCTTGCTGCGTTGGGCAGTAGCGGGCGTAGTGTCTAGGGCACGGCCGCTCCGCTTCTGCACCCTGCTCCCTCTTCTGCTGTGCTGGTGGCTCTGTGCGACCACCGCCTCTTCCTCCAAACTACTCAGGTCACCTGCATGACGTTCATTCCATGTGGGGTCGAGGACCTCATCGTCCTCCACATCATCTTCCACCCAGTCTTCACCCCTGCCCTCCTTGTCGGTCTCCACAATGCTGAACGCCGCAGCAGTTGGCACCTGCGTTTCGTCATCATCGGAGACGTGCTGCGATGATCCTTGCATGTACTCATCTTGAGAAATAAGTGGTTGGGCATCGCTGCACTCAATCTCTTCCACTTCTGGGGCAGGGCTAGGTGGATGGCCCTGGGAAACCCTGCTGACAGAGTCCTCAAAAAGAATAAGAGACTGCTGTATGGCTTGGGGCTCAGACTGCTGGCCTGATTTGCAAGGGGGTGAGGTGAAAGACGGTTGGACATTGGCTGCAGGTGCCAACTCTGACCTTTCTGCAGTAGACTGGGTGGGAGACAATGTGAAGGAACTGGAGGCACTGTCAGCAGCAAACCAATCTACTATCGCCTCAACTTGTTCTGGCCTCATCACTTCTAGGGGCGTTTGATGCCCTACCAAATACTGATGCAGGTTCTGTCGCCTACTCACACTTGAGGAAGGTGTTTCACTTGTGCGTGTAGCTGGCACAGATCGACCATGTCCTCTCCTTGCAACAGGAGCTCTACCAGCAGCACCACGACCCAGGCCACGGCCCTTATTTGACGGTCTCCTCATATTTCTGTAATTTAAGATCTTGCCCTAGAAAGGTTTTTATTGAATAGCGGAATAGAAAATATGATCCAAAAAAAGTGTATGTATATCACACGTACACAACCACACTAGGCCCCAATTACTATTGTTTGTACCCCTAAAAGGCTAGGAGTAGGGGGAGTATGGAACAGGCAGCACCCTCAAACCTTCAGAAGTATGAGATGAACCCCAACAACTTGGAAAGGTGGATCTCTCTCACACGTACCAACACAGACTATCCCCCAATTTAACTGATCCCCAAAGGTTTTTGATTAAATAGCGGAATAGAAAATATGATCCCAAAAAAGTGTATGTATATCACACGTACACAACCACACTAGGCCCCAATTACTATTGTTTGTACCCCTAAAAGGCTAGGAGTAGGGGGAGTATGGAACAGGCAGCACCCTCAAACCTTCAGAAGTATGAGATGAACCCCAACAACTTGGAAAGGTGGATCTCTCTCACACGTACCAACACAGACTATCCCCCAATTTAACTGATCCCCAAAGGTTTTTGATTAAATAGCGGAATAGAAAATATGATCCCAAAAAAGTGTATGTATATCACACGTACACAACCACACTAGGCCCCAATTACTATTGTTTGTACCCCTAAAAGGCTAGGAGTAGGGGGAGTATGGAACAGGCAGCACCCTCAAACCTTCAGAAGTATGAGATGAACCCCAACAACTTGGAAAGGTGGATCTCTCTCACACGTACCAACACAGACTATCCCCCAATTTAACTGATCCCCAAAGGTTTTTGATTAAATAGCGGAATAGAAAATATGATCCCAAAAAAGTGTATGTATATCACACGTACACAACCACACTAGGCCCCAATTACTATTGTTTGTACCCCTAAAAGGCTAGGAGTAGGGGGAGTATGGAACAGGCAGCACCCTCAAACCTTCAGAAGTATGAGATGAACCCCAACAACTTGGAAAGGTGGATCTCTCTCACACGTACCAACACAGACTATCCCCCAATTTAACTGATCCCCAGAGGTTTTTGATTAAATAGCGGAATAGAAAATATGATCCCAAAAAAGTGTATGTATATCACACGTACACAACCACACTAGGCCCCAATTACTATTGTTTGTACCCCTAAAAGGCTAGGAGTAGGGGGAGTATGGAACAGGCAGCACCCTCAAACCTTCAGAAGTATGAGATGAACCCCAACAACTTGGAAAGGTGGATCTCTCTCACACGTACCAACACAGACTATCCCCCAATTTAACTGATCCCCAAAGGTTTTTGATTAAATAGCGGAATAGAAAATATGATCCCAAAAAAGTGTATGTATATCACACGTACACAACCACACTAGGCCCCAATTACTATTGTTTGTACCCCTAAAAGGCTAGGAGTAGGGGGAGTATGGAACAGGCAGCACCCTCAAACCTTCAGAAGTATGAGATGAACCCCAACAACTTGGAAAGGTGGATCTCTCTCACACGTACCAACACAGACTATCCCCCAATTTAACTGATCCCCAAAGGTTTTTGATTAAATAGCGGAATAGAAAATATGATCCCAAAAAAGTGTATGTATATCACACGTACACAACCACACTAGGCCCCAATTACTATTGTTTGTACCCCTAAAAGGCTAGGAGTAGGGGGAGTATGGAACAGGCAGCACCCTCAAACCTTCAGAAGTATGAGATGAACCCCAACAACTTGGAAAGGTGGATCTCTCTCACACGTACCAACACAGACTATCCCCCAATTTAACTGATCCCCAGAGGTTTTTGATTAAATAGCGGAATAGAAAATATGATCCCAAAAAAGTGTATGTATATCACACGTACACAACCACACTAGGCCCCAATTACTATTGTTTGTACCCCTAAAAGGCTAGGAGTAGGGGGAGTATGGAACAGGCAGCACCCTCAAACCTTCAGAAGTATGAGATGAACCCCAACAACTTGGAAAGGTGGATCTCTCTCACACGTACCAACACAGACTATCCCCCAATTTAACTGATCCCCAAAGGTTTTTGATTAAATAGCGGAATAGAAAATATGATCCCAAAAAAGTGTATGTATATCACACGTACACAACCACACTAGGCCCCAATTACTATTGTTTGTACCCCTAAAAGGCTAGGAGTAGGGGGAGTATGGAACAGGCAGCACCCTCAAACCTTCAGAAGTATGAGATGAACCCCAACAACTTGGAAAGGTGGATCTCTCTCACACGTACCAACACAGACTATCCCCCAATTTAACTGATCCCCAAAGGTTTTTGATTAAATAGCGGAATAGAAAATATGATCCCAAAAAAGTGTATGTATATCACACGTACACAACCACACTAGGCCCCAATTACTATTGTTTGTACCCCTAAAAGGCTAGATGAGGAGTAGGGGGAGTATGGAACAGGCAGCACCCTCAAACCTTCAGAAGTATGAGATTGTGTTCACTGTACCCCACAAAGATTGAGTTCACTGCACCCCACAATGATTGTGTTCACTGCACCCCACAAAGATTGTGTTCACTGCACCTCACAAAGATTGTGTTCACTGTACCCCCCAAAGATTGTGTTCACTGCACCCCACAAAGATTCTGTTCACTGTACCCCACAAAGATTGTGTTCACTGCACCCCAAAAAGATTGTGTTCACTGCACCCCAAAAAGGATGTTGTTCACTGCACCCCAAAAAGGATGTTGTTCACTCCACCCCAAAAAGATTGTGTTCACTGCACCCCACAAAGATTGTGTTCACTGCACCCCAAAAAGATTGTGTTCACTGCACCCCAAAAATGATTTTGTTCACTGCACCCCAAAAAGGATTTTGTTCACTGCACCCCAAAAAGGATGTTGTTCACTCCACCCCAAAAAGATTGTGTTCACTGCACCCCAAAAAGATTGTGTTCACTGCACCCCACAAAGGATTTTGTTCACTGCACCCCAAAAAGATTGTGTTCACTGCACCCCAAAAAGGATGTTGTTCACTGCACCCCAAAAAGGATTTTGTTCACTGCACCCCAAAAAGATTGTGTTCACTGCACCCCACAAAGGATTTTGTTCACTGCACCCCACAAAGATTGTGTTCACTGCACACCAAAAAGGATTGTGTTCACTGCACCCCAAAAAGATTTTGTTCACTGCACCCCAAAAAGATTGTGTTCACTGCAGCCCAAAAAGATTGTGTTCACTGCAGCCCAAAAAGATTGTGTTCACTGCAGCCCAAAAAGATTGTGTTCACTGCAGCCCAAAAAGATTGTGTTCACTGCAGCTCACACACAGAAAAATGGATGTGGATCACTGACACCTGCCTATCTCCAATCCCACACCACACAGCAATATCGATTGTAGTTTGTAGAACACAGTTTCCCTAAAATTCAGCAGACTCTGTCCCTAACAGGATTGAGAAGAGATCGTAGATCAGGATTGAGTGCAGACCCCACCCCCCACACAGCAATATCGATTGTAGTTTGTAGAAGACACTGACCCTATAATTCAGCAGACTCTATCCCTAAAATGCCTACAACTCGCCCTGCCTAAACACTCCGACCTGTCCCTCAATTCTATCCGGACACAAATGGTTTTTTCCTGCCTATCTTTCCCTAATCAGCAGCCAGCACGTTGATGTGTGCTCTGTCCCTGAATCTAAGCAGCATAATGACGCCGCTGCGGCTGCCTCGAACTTATAAAGACTTGGTCACATGCTTCAGACGGCCAATCACAGCTACTGAGACATTTGCAGGCATGGCTGGGATGGCTTAAGGCACACCAGTTAAACGATTGTTGATTGGCTGTTGAAAGCCCGCCATGAAAAGAGCGCCAAAGCATGCAAAACCCAGAAATAAAACGACCGAACACGGATTTTTACCCGAACATACAGTAAAGTGTCCGTGTCCGTGTTCGGGTACAAAAAATCCAATTATTCGGTACGAACACGAATAATACAGTCCGTGTTCGCTCAACACTAAAAGCAATTCATATGTAGAGTCTGCTGGAAACCACTATATATAAAACATCCTTTCCACCAAGGGGTCACAGAGGAGCGATGATGAGCTAAAAGAACATCAGCTCACTGTCCAGGGACACCATCACCAAATACACAGCCCCAAATTATTCCGTATTTCAAAACAAAGCTCTCTTGTCTTAGCCAATTACAAACAGATATGGTATTGCCATTGAAAAACCTCTCCAAATCAATCCAGGTATTTAGTCAATCATAGAGTACAGACAGTCATCCAGGGTGCCCAAATGGTATTTTACAGAAAACCAGTTTCTGGTTGGTGATGGTGTCCCTCGATAGTGAGCTGATGTTGTTTTAGCTCATCATCCCTCCCCTGTGACCCCTTGGCTGAAAAGGATGTTTTATATCTAGTGGGTTCCAGAAGACTCTACAAATGAATTGCTTTTAAAGAAATTGGGTTCCATTATATTGATATTCATTCACATGTGCTCCTGAGGAAGATCATTCGAAACACATTGGGGTTGATCTCCTAAAACTGGAGAATGCAAAATTGCATTGCATGGTGCAGCTCTGCATAGAATCAGCTTCCGTTTTTTTTTTTTTTTGTCAAAGCTTAATTGAACAAGCTGAAGTCAGAAGCTGATTGGCTACCATACACAGCTGCGCCAGATTTTCCAGTTTTAGAAAGGCAACCCCATTGAGTCTATATGTGGATTATTGAATTAAATAATGTATGAAGTTTATAATAGACATGATGCTATATATGATTTTAATTTGTTATGGAAAATACATTTCGTATTGTTATATTACTATGTGGTGTCATTGTCTATATGTCTATAAAAAGTCAAAGGCTACAATTTTGTTGATATAATATACGCAAATTATAGGATGTGGGCATATAGAACACAGAACCTCTATCTATCTATCTATCTATCTATCTATCTATCTATCTATCTATCTATCTATCTATCTATCTATCTATCTATCTATCTATCTATCTATCTATCTATCTATCTATCTATCTATCTATCTATCTATCTATCTATCTGTCTGTCTGTCTGTCTGTCTGTCTGTCTGTCTGTCTGTCTGTCTGTCTGTCTGTCTGTCTGTCTATCTATCTACAGTGCCTGTGGCAGCATCATGGTTTGGGCCTGCTTTTCTTCAGCAGGGACAGGGAAGATGGTTAAAATTGATGGGAAGATGGATGGAGCCAAATACAGGACCATTCTGGAAGAAAACCTGATGGAGTCTGCAAAAGACCTGAGACTGGGACGGAGATTTGTCTTCCAACAAGACAATGATCCAAAACATAAAGCAAAATATACAATGGAATGGTTCACAAATAAACATATCCAGGTGTTAGAATGGCCAAGTCAAAGTCCAGACCTGAATCCAATCGAGAATCTGTGGAAAGAACTGAAAACTGCTGTTCACAAACGCTCTCCATCCAACCTCACTGAGCTCGAGCTGTTTTGCAAGGAGGAATGGGCAAACATTTCAGTCTCTCGATGTGCAAAACTGATAGAGACATACCCCAAGCGACTTACAGCTGTAATCGCAGCAAAAGGTGGCGCTACAAAGTATTAACTTAAGGGGGCTGAATAATTTTGCACACCCAATTTTTCAGTTTTATATTTGTTAAAAAAGTTTGAAATATCCAATAAATTTCGTTCCACTTGATGATTGTGTCCCACTTGTTGTTGATTCTTCACAAAAAAATTACAGTTTTATATCTTTATGTTTGAAGCCTGAAATGTGGCTAAAGGTCGCAAAGTTCAAGGGGGCCGAATACTTTCGCAAGGCACTCTATCTATCTATCTATCTATCTATCTATCTGTCTGTCTGTCTGTCTGTCTGTCTGTCTGTCTGTCTGTCTGTCTGTCTGTCTGTCTGTCTGTCTGTCTGTCTGTCTATCTATCTATCTATCTATCTATCTATCTATCTATCTATCTATCTATCTATCTATCTATCATACTTTTTTGTGGACACAGCCAACAACAGAGTGCAGATCCCTATGAACAACCTGCGCTGTTTCTTTTTTTTCAGCAGAAATGGGCAAAAACCATATATTTCTCTTCTCTGTGGAATTTAACTGATATGATGTCTGTGGAGCTACTAATCTATAAAAAGAGAGATAAAACGTAGAGATGCCAAACTCTGACTTGCTGCTGAACACCATCCTGGCATGAAATAAAGTCTTTCATCAATCACAATTATGACACAACTTTCCATAATTTCTTAAATGACAGGACCGCTGCATATCCATTATTCTTGCTGGATACCGTGAATCACTCATTTTCCTGCTGCCTGGGCAATATTCCCTCCAGTCCAATTATCGAAAGACAAATCCATTTACTAAAATAATTTCCTCTAAATTCCCCCCGTGTTAGGTGCTTAAAACATCCTTATGGAGCTCTTTTACAAACGTACTAGCTTTTTTTTTTATTTTAATGTTCCCATTTTCCTACCATGTGATTTACATTATTTTTTTTTTCCCTTTTGCATTTTTTATAGCATTCTTTATTTATGTCTTTTCAGGTCAGGAGGGCACAAGAAGACATTTTACAATCCTAACATAAAAGGAAAGAATACAATTATAGTTAGTCTTCGAATTACTTTGCTGATGTTTCATATATATTTGATTTTTGGGTAGTATCAGAAAAAGAACTGAAATCCTGCCAGCAATACCAATTATTTATGTAGCACTGCCCCCTTGAGGGCAGCTGTTTTTTTACACTTTTGGATTCCCCTGGGTTACCTGTAGCAACTGCTTGCAGAATCTTAACACTTTACTTTCTTGGTTCAGTCAATGAACAGTCTGGGGGTTGTTGTTTTATTTGATATTAGGATGGGAGAAGGGATGAGTGGGATACTCCAACACTTGAACTATTCACAATGCTGAGGACTTCTATCTGAGAATGCAGCAAGGCCCCAGCTTCATCCTGCCACTAGATGAATCTAAGGTAAATGTTTCTTTAGTACTTATCTTCAAGGCACACACCGAGTACCCCCTTTCTATCCACCAGCTGACACCCGTCCTCTAAATACTCTACTCCAGATTTGCCCTCTTCCTGGTCAGGCCCTTAGGCACGATCCTCTGTACTCACGATACTGCTTTCCAGGTTCTCCAGTGCCTCAACTTATCCTAGTCAGCTCTCCTGGACCTCGGGTTCAGCTCCTCACTTCTGGCTCACCAGGCCGACTGCCTGTGACCATACACCCACCACTGCAAAAGAGGAGGCAGCCGCCACTCTCCTTCCAGGACTCTGCTCACCAGCCAAAGACCCCGAGCACATGTGCTCCTGGCTTTTATACCACACCCCACAATGCCCCGAGACAGCAGTCTGTGCCAATCCCTGGGGCTGTATCAAAGCCTGTGTACCCATTGGCCAGGTTTCCTCCACTATCCCATGTGTCTCCCCATTGGATCAGTGAGGACACTCCCTCAGACCAAATTAATCACACACTGAGCACATTGAGTAGACCTAACTCACAGATCCTGCTCCCTGTTAAGCAGAGAGAATATAAAATTTTTACATTTTGATTAAATGTACTGTATTCAGAGGAGGACTGGGAACTTTTGGCTTTTAGGGCCGGTTCACACTATTGCGATGCCAGATATCGCATGTGATTCACACTGCATTGCTGTGCAGATCACATGCGATGTCTGTGCGATGCGAATTCAGCAATACAAACTGTGTGGCTGAATTTGCATCGCTTTGGCACCAAACTAGTGCAGGACCCTTTTTTTGTCCGCACTGGAATCGGATCACATGAGTGTTCAAAAATTGTGCTGCGTATTCCAAACTGATTGCGGGGTGTTGTTAACACACACTCCGCAATTAGTTGGCATGACCAAGTTGTGATTTTGATGCGGTGCGGATTTTCAGCTAATTCACTGTGAATTCACATCGCATCTAGTGTGAACCGGCCCTAAAAGCGAACACAACCAACCAGCTCTCTCATGTGTTATGGTGTTCCCTTTGCCCCCGATCGACTTGGCTACAACCAGCATGTCAGATTTCCAGAATGCGATTATTGCCAGGGGCTATAGCCGCTAGCAATTATCAGTGTGTTCTCTCCCCATGCCCCCCTGGCGGGAGAACACAATAGGGGGAGATTGCCCCTGCAACATTGATTGTGATGAGTGAGTAAGTGAGCGAATTTCTTTCCTGCAACCTATTCCTGCAGGAAAGAAAATCACATAATCTATGGCTTGCATAATTGGTCCAGCTTTTTTCACTGCATGCTGTCACCAGGTCATTGCCCACAGGATTGGTTAGCTGGAATGCAATGGCTACATTGCAGACACTGTACACAAAATGCTAGGCAAATCCATGCAGAGGTTATGAGCAGCCAAGAGGATATTCAGGTTGTGGGCAGGCAGAAGGCAAGAGAGCAGTCAGGACAATCCAGATCGGCAACAAGCCAGGCAATTAGGAAGTATAATAGTTTTTTTGCACAAAGGATAGCTGGCGTTAGGACACAGCACTTGTCACTTCAAGGGCTGAAGCTTAAAGCCCCTCTGCATGATGAGAATGTCCCCCCTCCCACCTGTCCCTTCCACTTTCCCCTAACTGAAACTTTAGTTAAAAAAAAAAAAAGACAAAAAAGAGCTAAATGGCTTCTTTAACTTAAAGTAGAAGTACAGCCCGAGCTAATTTGGCTGTACTTTCCCTGGTGATCCCAGGAGTGCAGTTCGTTCTTCACACCTGTGACCTGTATTCAGCAGACAGCTGTCGGCTGATGTCACAGAGCTGGTCCAGGCTTGGGCAAGATTGCGACAATGTATTCAGGATCCGCCCACATGCCTGGACCGACACCTGGCTCAGCCTATCAGTGATCTGCTGAGAACCTGAGCCGGCCGCTCCCACCCCCTCCCCAGCCCAAAGGAGGGGGCAGAGCAGAGAGTGGTGGCTGACAGTCAGCAGTTCTCAGCCCAGGGAGCTGTGAGAACTGAGCAATCGGCGGTGTTAGATCATTTGGTTCTCAGTGTTAGAGCGAGCGGGGGACATACTGTACGTAAGTATAAATGTGCAAAGAAAAAAGTCCATACTTCTCTTTTAACTTCAGCTAATGTGACACCACTAACCTGAGTCTTCTCCTATTTTGTTTACTTCCTGGAAGGATCTTTTTTCAGGTGTCAATGTTTATGCCTGTGAGACAAGGACACTTCCTATTGGATGGCCATGGCGGGGTCCTCTCAGGAGAGAGAAGAGTCATTAAAGGGGGACAGCAGGGGGCTAGTGGTCACAGGACAGCATCACAGTGCTGGATAAGCTGTTTCAGTACCAGAACTGGTGGCAGTGATGGACCTAGATGGACCTAGATGGGGGAATTAGGTGAGTATATACTGTATGCCTTTACTAGGTAAGGGGGAGGGGGGGATAAATAGAATGGGTTAGCAGATGGCGGGGGGAGGTAGGCTTTTAAGTTAGTGAACACACCAAGCATTATTTCAGGGAACTCGGGGAGTCTTGGCAGGGATTCTGAGAATAGAATAGGAGTGCTAGAAGTCCCCCAAGGACCCTGTAAATATTGTAACACATGGTAGTTTCCATTGGGATAAAAGTGTAATAAGAATGTTGGGCGAACACTCACTTGCTTTGTATTTGTCCTCCCTTGCTGCCAAAAATACATAAGAATGTAAGTCGCCAAGGAGAGAGTGATGCCTCATTCATCCAGTCGGTGAGGGAGCAACTCATGCAAATATGTAAGTGTTTTGATTTCCTGCTGTGTCCTCCATAGTATTACTGCTGCTGGCAAGGTTTAAGCCTTTCTTATGACAGCCTTTATTTGAAAAGCCTATGCCATAGGCTTCATTTACTAAAGGAGTACAGCACATTTTAATCTTTTGTATTCATTCAACATTAACTTACTTTGTAGCTCTCTGCATTCGATTCCATGATATCTCAGAGCGGCAAAGAAAGACGATGTTGGAATATTTCCCTCTGCTAAACCTATTATCACAGGACGACGTAATTTATGACGAAACGCATCAGTGTGAGCCTGTGCCTTTGACTTCACTGCGTTCTTCGAATCTGGAAGTAGTTATTCTATTATCCCGGAACATTTTGGTTTCTTAACCACTTTTAAGGTTTTAACATGTGAGTGTCATTCCTTTATTTTTAATAAATGCAACCCTATGTTTTTACGCTATGTGGAGTTATCTTTTACATGATTATGGTTCGTGATGTTGAACTATGACCCATTTTAAACTCTATGCTGGCAAACTGATTGGAGCGTTGATTGATGAGATACCATCCATTTGATTACCTGTTTGGGAGAGATGTGCTTGTGCTGATCTGGTGATCACATACACACTTAGCGAGATTGACTCCATACCTCTGGTAAGGGAGTCCATTTCTCACGGTAAGTGCAGTTTGCCCTCTTTTCATTGGTGTCGGTACTCAAGGATGGGGGTGTCTTGAGGATCAATATATGAATATTTATACAGTATATAGAAGAGGAAATCTGTCCATCCCACTGTGTTGGATATATTTTGGACTGTTTCATTATTATTATCTATGATAGCTTATACATTTTTTAGTTTTATATTGTGTTTAATTACACTTGCATATTTGAAACAGTGCAATAGCTTGTTTGTAATTGCACTTATTTTAGGCGCTGCACTAATTAATAGACTCCAGTAAAGTCAATATATGTCTATTGATGTGCTAGCTGCCACGTAGATCTCTAAGTGCAATATTTTTTGGATAGTATATTACAGGTCTAAACAAGGAGCAGATAGCTATGTAATGCCTGCCAATTGTCATTGACTGTGGGTAATGCTCTAAATGAGGTCTAAATTGTGGAGCATCTTCACTTAATGCCACCGGACCTCAATATTGGTTCTTCAATGCAGAGTTGGGGGACTCGAGTCACATGACTTGACTTAAGTCAGACTTAAGTCACCAGTTTGAGGACTTGAGACTTGCTTGACTAAAATTAATAAAATACTCGACTTGACTTTGACTTGGTATTCATGACTTGAGACTTGACTTTGACTTGAGACATATGACTCGAAATGACTATACTTTTATTAAGTTATTAAATATTTGCATTTTCTCGAGATGTGTTAAAGCAAAATGAATGTGCCTGTTATGTTTCTGACACCACAGTCACTTAAAACACCTCAGTGTGTTCTGATTTTTAGGACACTGGCTGCTTAACAATGGAAATATTTAACATGTTTTTAGTGACTGTGGTGTTGAAACATGACCGGAGGAAGGATTTTGAGCTGCTTGGGCATTTAAAGTGTTTCTTTGATATGCCAAGAAAAAAGCACTAAGCAGTTTTGTTAATGTTGAAAATAAAACAAAACCTTTCCTGACCACTGACTTTTAACTGATTTAAAGGTGAAAATTGGGGTAGATCAGTATTTTGACTTGATTTGTGACGACCAAAATAAATGACTTGACTTGCTTGACTTCTAGGAGGGACTCGACTTGACTTGCTTGCTTTTCGCCACAGTAACTTGGGACTTGCTTGAGACTTGAAGGTTAAGACTTGAGACTTGCTTGTGACTTGCACATGTCTGACTTACTCCCATGTCTGCTTCAATGTGAGGAACAATCTCATGCGCTAATAAAGAGTGCAGGAGGGGGCCGGCCTAGGCTTGACTTTCCAAGCTCTGTTGGGGAGAAATCTGCAGTATTTTTTTTCTAGTACCAGTTTAGGTTTAGAATAACTGCATGTTTACTGTAAAAACTTGGAATAAAATCTTTTCTATTGAGGGAAAATGAGGACAGCCGTGCACAACAATAATTACCCCATTATATCTACCATCTCTCTGCAAATGCGATACAGCTTTAGACGCTAAATCTTTATTTATTTTTTTTTCTGTAATAAAATGTTCAGTTACTGTAAATAATTCAGTAGCTTTTCAGACTCTTCAGAAGAGTTGAACTAAAAAGTGAATCGCAGTTATATCGCAGTCAGCGGCACAAGGCTTAAAGACTCCTTTTATATATATAACTGGATCTCCACCCACACAACTCACAAATGTTCTAATAAAATAAAAAAGGAAGAATAAGCAGATGCACAAGAAATCTGAATTCTTCTCTTCACTTTCTAACTGGTCAATCAACAAAACAGCGAATAGCTACTAATTATACCATCAACTGTTCTCCTATTTGCTGTCTTACAAGCCCCAGGGCAGACTAACTGATGGTGCAGCACCGTCAATGAATGTGACAGTATTTTTTCAGAGAAGTTTTATTTTTCAGAAGTGTTCCCCATCATAAGAGGCTCAGATAATTGTATCTGGTTAAAAGGCATCTGCATTTTTAAACTGACCCTGTCACAAATAATGACCCTGGGCCTGGGCATATATTGCAAAAATTCATAGGCAGAGGTTCCCTTCATGAAAACCAAAATAATCAGTCAATCTTTACATATAGGCAGCCAAAGTTCTTGTAAAGTCAAGCATGGTTTCACCTATTCCACCTCCCCAGTCTCCCTATGAATCAACCAGGTTTACTTTAAAAGACCAATAGGGAGGCCTCAGAGGGCTCACCATGCATTTCTAAATGTCATGCCTGGCCTATGACAGGCATAATATAGGTGAAACAAGCAGCAAACAGAATTTTAATAGGTTCATTTCACCCAAAGTAGATACTCAAGGGAAATCTCAACAGCAGAGTCTCCAAGAAATATATCAAGCCAGATGAAGAATCAATCTACTTCTGCCCAACCAAGGTTAAAATATTAGTTTTGGGTGGCCTTGACCTTTAAAACACGCTGGGGTTGATTTACTAAAGGCAAAAAGACTGTGCACTTTGCAAGTGCAGTTGAAATCATTTTTACTTAGTAAAGCTAAAGTGGTAAAGCTTCACTTTTTTAAAAAATACCCAATCAGGTTTTTTGTTTGCACCTGCCTTGGTGATGGAAATAATAAGCTCCTTACTATGTTTATTAACCACTTGCCAACCGCCGCAAGTACATATACTGCGGCGGTCAGCCCCTCACAGGCAAAGTGACGTACCGGTAAGTCACTAGCCTGTGAGGCTCTGGTGAGCGAGCGCGCGCCGCCGGAGTCGCGCTCCCGCTCCTGCGCGGTCACGGACCCCCCCCCCACGCGTGTGACCGGCGGACCCAATGTCCACCGGTCACTCAGCGATCATCGGGGGAGAGGGAGAAAGGCAGGCGGCTAGTGTAAACAAGCCGCCTGTCATTCTCCCCTGTGTAGAAACAATGATCATACAGTTCTACTATGTAGGACCATTGATCATTGTTCCTACACTTCAAGCCACAGCCAATCACAGTAAGAATCACGCCCCTAGGGACACACACAGCCCCTCCCTCTCAAATAAAGTTAACCCCTTCACTACCAGTGTATTTTTACAGTAACAGTGCATATGTATAGCACTGATTACTGTAGAAATGTCACTGGTAGCCCCAAAAGTCTCAAAAATGTTAGTCAAGGGTCCGATCTGTCCGCCGCAATGTCGCAGTACCGCAAAAAAAATCGCAGATCGCCGCCATTACGCGTTAAAAAAAAACAACAAAAATGACAAAAATCTTTCCGTTAGTAAACGTGATAACTTTTGCGCAAACCAATCAAAATACACTTTTTGCAATTTTTTTTACCAAACATATGTAGCATAAAACAAATTGGCCGAAAATGTAAAAAATTTTGATTTTTACATTTTTTTGGGGGGAATTTCATATAAAAAAAAAATGTGAAAAATATTGTTATTTTTGCAAAATTGACGCTCTTTTTTTTGATTATAGCGCATGATCAAAAATTCGCACAGGTGATCAAATACCAATAAAAGAAAGCTCTGTTTGTGGGAAAAAAAGGACGTCGAATTCGTTTAGGTACAGCGTCGCACGACCGCGCAATTGTCTGTTAAAATCACGCAGTGCCGAATCGCAAAATACCCCCTGGTCAGGAAGGGGGTAAAATCTTCCGGGGCTTAAGTGGTTAAACTCTGGAAAAAGTGAGTGTAACTAGATATGAAAAGTGCACAGTCTATTTGACTTTAGTAAATCCACCACATTTTGAACTTGACAAGTGATCTGAAAAACCTGCTAGGAGTTCCGGCTGTAGAAGACATAAATTGCATCATTATAATTATGATACTTTGTTATAATCTACTTTTTGATATTCATGCGGTGCTGTAATGTCACCAAATGGCAGGCTGATAAGCCAGTCTCTATGCTGGGGCTTACTGCACATTTCAGTGGTAAAGGGTCAGAAATCCCAGTTCCATTGCCTTCTTTTTCCAATCTACCCACTACTACCCTCTATATGGCCTTATGCCAAAATTGCATGCACAGACTTCACCCTAACTACACACCCTTTACTCCATACTTAGGTGTAGACCCTGTCCAACACTTATAGGCCTTACAATGCCACCACAAATTGAATTAAAAATGTACCATGTGATGATGATGGCACAAAAAGCATTGTAATATTACACAAAATGATAATGACTGTACAATCCCAGCAACTACCACAGGTTGGGGAAAGTGTGGAGATAGGCTTTAAGTAATAGGATCAGTGTGACCAGTGTGACATCCAGGCAACTAGCATACAATCAATTAACATCCAGCTCATCCAGTGCATTTTACAGTATGTAACCAGATGCAGGTTTGTAGGAAAATGATCCTGGATCCCACCCTTTTACTTATATTATTATACAACATCTCAAGAACATTACAGGTTTACTAGGCAGAAGCTGTCTGCCCTCAGGCTCTCTCTCTCTGTTGGAAATTGTATGCTTCTGATTCTTTCTATATAAATTTTACCCTCAACTATTGTGCTCTGTAATCAGGAGGCTTTTCCTACAGAGCTAAGGAGGGTACAAAAAAGTTGTGAAGAGAAGCCAACACTTCTACTTTGGGCTGGCTTTTAAAAGGCCTCTATGTATACAATATCCATTTGCTGTATTTCATGTATATATAACTTTTTTTTGGCTTTGACCATAATACATAAAGACAGGTACAAAACCCTAACACATCTTGTCCTGGAGTCACCAAGACAGGAAGTGGGGGAAAGGTCATGAAGGAAGAGACAAACAGAAATATAAATGTAAATGTGTAAAAAAAAAAAAAAAAAAGTTCAAAACTTGAAGTGGTACAAAAAAAAAGTTCAAAACTTGAAGCGGTACTGTGGCCATGGACATTCAAGACTATTCTTGACAATTAAATTAGCTTTTTTTTAATATCAAACCACCCATGACCCCTATAGCTGCAGACGCTGTGCCGCCATTTGTCCTCAAAATTCAAAACAGAAAAAACTGAAGCCACCCAAGTCCTTCTCTCAGCTTCCCTTACAGACATAACTCTTGAGTTCAGCTCATTCTGCTCCACCCCAGCCATAACTTTGGAGCCCAGCTCATTATACTTCCCCTTCCAGAAGTAAACTCAGCAGCTCAGCTCACCCTGTCCTCCCAGCAAAGATTCAAAAGTTTCCTCTGCCCTGCCCTTCAAGCAATTATTCAGCAGTCTTCCAGATTTCTAATCTCTAATGCAGGCCACTCGCCTGTTCACATTAGGCCAGTGGAAATAAGCTGAGGGCGAGTGTGGAGCAGGGATGGACTGGGCCGGGAGGCAATTTCCCCCCAGGCTGCTCTGATGCCCTGTAAAAAAGGCTGCACCGCTTCTGCCAGAAGCAATCAGCCAGGAAATGCCAGGAGGAGAGCCAGCCGGGAGATGAGCTACTGAATCACTACAGAAAGAAGAGCAGGGGGAGATGAGCTGCTGAATCACTGCAGAAAGAAGAGCAGGGGGAGGTCAGCTGCTGTGTCACTGCAGAAAAGAGAGCAGGGGGAGATGAGCTGCTGTGTCATAGCAGAAAAAGAAAACACGGAGAGATAAGCTTTCGAGAAAACTACTTGAACAAATTCAGTGTTTCTGCTGTGAAATTTAGGGATGAATTGCTTTACAGTGGCTGCAGCTACGGAGGTCATGATGGACTTGTTGTAAAGCTAATTTACTGCTTGTTTAAAAAAGAACCATTATAATACTTGAAAGTCCATAGCCTGCCGGGTATACCCCAACTAGCTAAAGAAGCAAAGTATTCATCCAGCCTTACATATTGCCTTTTGTAATGCCAATCTTCAAGCAGCAAATTATAGACCAAGGTTTATAAGTAAATTAGTATTGTCGCCCAGACTGGACATCACACAGAGGCCAGGCATTTCCAGCTTGTAATCAGTATTATAAATATTGTATGTAAATGACAATCAATACAGAGAATAAAATACCAACCTGAGCCTTTGCCGAGGGGTGCGTGACAAGCAGGGAGAAAAGAGAATTACACAGCCATTAGTTCACTTGCTCCATGACAAAATGCCCTGCAGATGCTTAACAGTTTTTTACATCGGAAAATTCTCTACAGCTGACACAGCATCCCTTATCGCTCTCACTGAACACTGATTACTTGTGGTGATGAAACATATTATTTAATTCCAGCTAACCCTAAAATAGAAATATGGACAGGCTATGAACATTCAAAAATGTATATAAGAGCGATCCTGTCTCATGTGTTGTATAGGTGAACGCTCTTCTGGACAGGAGGAAGAGCATAACACAGAGCACCTCCTCCCGACTCTTTCCTCTCTGCCCCAGCCTCCCATGTCCTTGTCCCGGCTGCGAGTGCAGGCGAGAGTAGGGACAGGGTAAGCTCAGTGGCGGCCAGCCAGGGTGGGCAGGATTGAAATCTGAAAGGGCACAACCCACCCTAGCACCCCCCAAATCCGGCCTGCTGTGTCTCTCACCCAGCAACTGAAAGCCAGCAGGGCGGGGGGGGGGGGGAAGCTGCTGGGTGAGTGACACAGAGGGAATTATTCCTTTTCTGCTCCACCGATCCTCCTGCTGTCTGGGCCCCCTGTGTGCCCTGGCCCCCTACAGGAGGACCGGTGGTCCCCCCCTATCAGCGGCCCTGGAGCCACCAGCCCTGATGTAAGCAGTGGGATGGCTCTTGGTTGGAGTTATGCAAATATTAACTACTTCGCATCCAGGCCATTTCTGACACTTCGCTCCTACATGTAAAAATCTACTTTTTTTTTGCTAGAAAATTACTTAGAACCCCCAAACATTATATATATATATATTTTTTTTTATTAGCAGAGACCCTATAGAATAAAATGGTGGATTATTTAGCATTTTTTTTATGTCATACAGTATTTGCGCAGCGGTTTTTCAAACGCAATTTTTTGGGGAAAAAAAACACTTTCATGAATTTAAAAAACATAACACTAAAGTTAAGCCAATTTTTTTGTATAATGTAAAAGATTATGTTACACCGAGTAAATAGATACCTAACATGTCACGCTTTAAAATTGTGTCTGCCTATGGAATGGAGAAAGATTACAAAGCTTAAAATTCTCCTTAGGCGACGCTTTAAATGCCTTTACAGGTAACCAGTTTAGAGTTGCACAGGAGGTCTAGTGCTAGACTTATTGCTCTCGTTCTGATGTTCATGACATGTGTGCGGGAGTAACATATGCGTTCACATTTGCGTGTAAGAAGGGTAGGACGGAGGGGCTTTAAATTTATTTTTTTACACTTTTTTTTTTGTACTAACTTTATTGCTATCACAAGGGATGAACAACATCCCTTGTGACAGCATGGTTGGTGGCAGGTCCTCTTTATGGAGAGATTTGCGGTTTCCTTTGGCCTCCCATACAGCCGATCAGACACAGACTGGTCTGATCGGCTGCTTTCCTGGCAGCTGATAGCCAGGTAAACAAAAGGGCAAAACCGGAAGTGACTAACTACTCGTTGTTCCCGGTTTCCAGGCTTACATAGAGAGGGAAACGACACCAGTTCTTCTCTCCCTATACAGGGCAGCCATTACCGCCGGCCACAACACACCTGGGCACCGCAATGGGATAGGAGAGCCCAGGAGAGGTGGTGGTCAGAAGGGGGTGGGATCCTCTTCTGTCACCCACAGAAGTAATTAGCCACTCGGATCATTTCTGCATGAAAGAGAACCGCCGGCTGTAAAGAATGATACTGGGATGATGCTTGTAGGTATGTAGGCATCATCCCGATATAACCACTGGATCCCAAGGATGTTGATTTACTTATCTTGAGCAGCAAGTGGTTTAAATGCTTTGATGGGTGGATGTCAGTCTGGAGGAATGGGCTATTTAGACAGGCTGCATTTGCATAAAGACTTCCCTTAGCTAACACCCATCTGTTGCTGAGGCTCCATAACTGAAAGAACTGATATCCAATGAATGAAAGTGAGGCCATCATTTGAACAATTTTCTTGGCTCTTTGCTCCCCCTGTGCACTACACTACCATAGTTGGTACGGTTATAGGCTGGAAGGTCTCTAGGCCTGTCTCTCTCCTTGTCACACATTAGGGGTGATCGGGAGGAGACCATGGCCTTGAACCCCTCACTTTCACAACCCGCAGATGCTTCACTTCTTATATTCTCACGTTTCACATTTTCTGGTCATAGTTATGAACCCCTACTTCGTTTTTTATATATGTACAACTGTTCTGAACGCTATTGTACGCAAACCCATTGGAACTGTTCTCTTCTTTTGAAAACATAATAAAATATTTTGAACAAGAAAGTAAGGCCAGCAATGCTGGGGAGGAAAGAAGTGGATGATGTTGGATGTGGATGATGTTGGATGCCCTCCAGCCCGGAATGACGTGGGCTCTATCTGACTTGCTGCACATTGTGAGAAGCTTGCAGTGTGCACAAAATACCAGTTGATTTTTCCTGAACTTTTGTCAGCTGTGAGCTTCCAGTGCTCCCTGTCTGTGCTTTATTCTGATCATTTACATTGTTCTTGGTTATCTATGAGGACAACAGAACACCTCCCCTTTATGGTATAAAGAATATGATAGAGGGAGATTTCTACAGTTCTGTCCTGTTTATGTTATCCTTATGTAGCAGAGCAAGTGAGTGTTGTCACCTTAAAACAGGAAGTGTGATTCACAGGATTTCCAGGTAAAATACAAGGGAAAAAAAAACTTGAAAAAAAGAAATCGAATGCAGCCGCCATACCTAAAGACTGGTAAGGTGCAATGTGTTACATTTTTGTTTTTGAATTGAGCAAATTCCTTCTTAAGGAGATTGGAATTGAAGAAAAACATGAATCATTATAGAGATAATTTCATTACAACAATCCCACATTAAACCATCGTATTTACATTCATTTCAACTGCTATGTAAACCTTCGTAGGTGGCGCTGCACAAACATGAGAGGAGGGTGGCATTGACAATACCACCCTAGGTCCGTAACAATGCACAGAGGCGGGCACATACAGTATATCGGAGGTGCTACGTGCGAAATGCGTAGGGATTCAGCAGCTCTTCAAGTCCCCCTTATTTTAAATATTGCTGTTATTTATATATGCCTAGAAAACTCTATGTTTTGATTACCTTGTATGATTTTCTATAGTAGGCTTAAAATGGCTGTAAAGCCTCAAGGTTAATCACCTTAATTAATTCTATGCATTAGGTGAAACACCTTTTGTGCTGCATGCAGCCCCCCCCCCCCCCCCCGAGACCCCCACTTTTTTTTTCCTGAGAAAGATCCAATCCAGCGATGTGCACAAGTGCAGTGGCTCCAGTCGTTGTCTCTCTGCTCATTGGACAGATTGGCTCCTGCTGCTGTCACTCAAATCCAGTGACACTGGCATGGGGGGGGGATGTAGCTGAGTCCCGATGTCTGCGTCAATAGACTCGGGAGCGAGCCCACACAGGTGCCCCGAGGTTAAAGGTTTCTGTGGGGGCACCTGATGAAGAGGAGAAGCCTGGAGCGCTGGAGGGGCACCCCAGAAGAAGAGGATTGGGGTTGTTCTGTGCAAAATTATTGCACAGAGCAGGTAAGTATAACATGGTTGTTTTTTTTATATAACCACTTCAATACGGGGCACTATCATCCCCTTCCTACTCAGGCCAATTTTCAGCTTTCAGCGCTGTCACACTTTGAATGACAATTGCGCGGTCATGCTACACTGTACTCATATGAAATTTTTATCATTTTTTCACACAAATAGAGATTACTTTTGGTGGTATTTAATCACCACTGGTATTTATATTTTCTACTAAAAAAAGAAAGACCGAAAATTTTTTAAAAAAAAAGTTTTTCTTAGTTTCTGTCAGTAAATTTTGTAGTAAATAAGAAATGTTTCTCCTTCACTGATGTGCGCTGTTGAGGTGGCACTGATGGGCACTGAAAGGCTGCACCGATGGGCACTGATGAGGTGGAACTTATGGGCACTGATGAGGGGGCACTGAAGGGCACCGATTAGGTGGCACTGATGAGGAAGCACTAATATGCCCCACTGATGGGCACTGATAGGTGGCAGTGATAGATGGCACTGATAGGTGGCACTGGTGGGTGGCACGGATGGACAATGACTGACAGCACTGATGGGCACTGATGGGTGGCACTGATAACAGCATAGATGAGCAGGCACTGATGGGCACTGACTCGCATCACTAATGGGTGCTGATTGAGGTCACTGATGGGCACTGATTGGGGTCACTCATGGGCATTGATTGGTGTCACTGATGTGCACTAACTGGTGACATTGATGGGCACTGTTCTGGCTTTTTTTAAATCAGGGCACTGATGATCAGTGCCCTGATTACCTGTCCTGGACTCCCCTTCGAGGAGGAGCAGCTGATCAGCTCTCCTCGCCACACACTCTGACAGTGTGAGGCGAGGAGCGACGATAAACGGCACTTCTGTATTTACATGTGTCCGGCTGTGTCCAATCACAGCCGGACACATGTAAATACAGAAGTGCAGTTTATCACATGGGTAAAGAGCTACGTCATTGGGTCTTTACCAAGATCGGGGTCGCATCGTGTCCTAGAAACATGTCGCGGGCACAGTCGTGATCGCCGCGCTGTACGCCCCCACGGGCGTGCGAGAGCGGCTGTTCTGGGGCGCCATCATATGACAGCTTCCCAGAACGAAAATCGCACCAGCAAGTGGTTAAAAAAAATAAAAATAAAACAAGGGTGTACAACCCCTTTTACTTGGATTTGTTTTTAACTTTTTGAATGGAATTAAATACTCAATTTTACCATTAGAAGGTGTTTGTGTCCATTCCTGAGATGTTGAGAACCTAAAAAATCCCATTCTTTGCCTTATATATTTTTTGAGTTGATTTCAAGGGATGTGGTGTCCATTATACCCATTCATACCATTCATACCATTTCTATAATTAACCAGTTCCCACCCGGCCTATAGCAAAACGACAGTCAGGCCATATAAAGTCCACTCAGAAGGCGCATCTTGCGGGGGGTGTGCAGCATCGCAATCTGTCACCAGCTTTGTTCACCGGACACAGTCAGTGACTAATCACTGTACCGGCCTGCTGCGGGTACCATGTGATCGCTGTGACCAATCACAGCAGATCACATAACAATTGTAAACAATGGGTGGCTTCCTTTCATGCCATCCATTGTATACAATTGTGTTGCTAGCTGTGATTGGTCACAATGATCACATAGTACAGACAGGGCCAATCACAGTCAATCTGTACCATGTGATTAGCTTTGGCCAATCACAGCTAATCACAACAAAAGTCACTGAATGAATCAGTTTTATTCAGTAAAAATGGTTGCTTATATCAATGAAATTCACTGGTATAAGCAATAAAAAAAATGTGATCACTTCCCCAGAGTAGTACAGTGTTATTATGGTTAAAATGTAAAATAAATAAATATATAAATAAAATAGAAAAAACAATGATTACATTTCTTTTTTCTTACATACGGTCACCAATCAGTGTCCCTGATCACTGCTATACCAGTTATATGATATCGCTGTACTGCACTGTTGACACTATATAATATATATATATATATATATATATATATATATATATATATATATATATTTTTTTTTTTTTTTGTTGTTTGTTTTCATTTCTTCATTTTCTAAAAAATTGTGACAAAAAAATTACAACTTCAAAAAACTAACAATGCCTCTATTTGTACTGTCCTGGCGTTTTTGGGCTTCAAGAAATGGGCTGCCAGTACATCAGGATTAATCAATTTTCAGATACAGTATATATATATATATATATATATATATATATATATATATATATATATACCATAGTTTGTGGATTTTTCTACAGGCTAAATAATAAACACTTATTTGGGTTATTTTCACCAAGAAAATGTAGCAGAATACATTTTAATCTACATTTATGAAGAAAGATTATTTATTTGCAAAAATTTATAACAGAAACAAAGAAAAACGCTTTCTCTTCAAAATTTTGGGTGTTTTTTCATTTATTTAGGAAAAAATTAAAAACCCAGTGATAAATAAATACCACCAAAAGAAAACTTGTTTTAAAAAAAATATATAAAAATATCTTATGGGTACAGTGTTGCATTACTGTGCAATTGTCATTCAAAGCGCTGTAGTGATAAGGCACCAATGTAGTGATATAGTTGTAGACGGATGATAATTATTATTATAATTCAAGCTATTTACACAGCAATCCAGTTCTTCAGAGAGATGCTTTTATGGAGTCCCAGCACAGAATAAAGTCAACAAGATACTTGCAACAGATGTCAAAATCCAACAGAGAATTTGTAAATATTACAATGAACATCATCCTTCAGAGTCCCATTCGTTATTCATATTCTAGCAAGCATATAGACGGCTACAATCCAGCATAATATGCACCTAAGTAGCTTCCATGCATGCAATAATGTGTATTATAATATTATAATCTAGATCTGTGATCTCATCTTCATGTATGAATGTGTATAAGAATGTAAGTAAGAATGACTGCCTTCCTACCAAATTGCATTACCAACCCCCATGGACCTTTTCACTATCATTTTCAAGTCTGATTTAAATTTTACAGTCCCCTGTAAGTAACTCTTCTGGCCCTTTTGACATGTAGAATGCAACTAGCTGTGTTAGGCCATAAATCATAGCCTACAGTACACACCTATGCATGGATTAAAAAAACTGTGTGTGTATGTAGATGTAGAATATCTGTGTATCTGAAGTAGTATGGGTGGAAATGTACATGGGTGTGTGTAATACAAAGGTTATTATTGGAGTTTGTTATAGACCTCCCAGTGTTAATGAAGACGTGGAGATTTAGCTCTTTGCACAGAAAGAAAGGGCTGCAAGGGCTGGGACAGTGATAATAATGGGGGATTTTAACTACCCAGACATTGAGTGGAGTAATGGCACTGCTGGAACAGTTAACCACTTAAGCCCCGGAAGATTTTACCCCCTTCCTGACCAGGGGGTATTTTGCGATTCGGCACTGCGTGACTTTAACGGACAATTGCGCGGTCGTGCGACGCTGTATCTAAACAAATTTGGCGTCCTTTTTTCCCCACAAACAGAGCTTTCTTTTGGTGGTATTTTATCACCTGTGCGATTTTTTGATCATGCGCTATAAACAAAAAAAGAGTGTAAATTTTGCAAAAATAGCAATATTTTTCACATTTTTTTATATGAAATTCCCCCCCCAAAAAATGTAAAAATCTAAATTTTTTAAAATTTTCGGCCAATTTGTTTTATGCTACCTATGTTTGGTAAAAAAAAAATCGCAAAAAGCGTATTTTGATTGGTTTGCGCAAAAGTTATCGCATTTACTAACAAAGGGAAAGATTTTTGTCATTTTTGTTGGTTTTTTTTTAACGCGTAATGGCGGCGATCTGCGATTTTTTTTGCGGTACTGCGACATTGCGGCGGACAGATCAGACCCTTGAATGACATTTTTGGGGTTACCAGTGACATTTCTACAGTAATCAGTGCTATACATATGCACTGTTACTGTAAAAATACACTAGCAGTGAAGGGGTTAACTTTTTTTGAAAGGGCGGGGCTATGTGTGTCCCTAGGGGCATGCTTTCTACTGTGATTGGCTGTGGCTTCAGATGTATGAACAGTGATCAACGGTTCTACATAGTAGAACCGTATGATCATCCTTCATACACAGGGGTGAATGACAGGCAGCTTGTTTACACAAGCTGCCAGCCTTTCTCCCTCTCCCCCGACGATCGCAGAGTGACCGGCGGACATCGGGTCCACCGGTCACACGCGCGGGGGGGTGCGTGACCGCGCGGGAGTGCGCCTCCGGCGGCGCGCGCTCGCTCCCTAAACCCTCACAGGCTAGCGACGTAGCCCTACGTCGCTTTGCCTGTGAGGGGCTGACTGCCGACGTAGATCGGCGTTAGGCAGTCGGCAAGTGGTTAAAGGGCAAAAATCTATAAACCTATAACAAGACAATTTTTATGGTGCAGTTTATTTAAGCCCCCGGCTAGAAATAATGCTCTACTGGACCTGCTAATCTCAAACCATGCAGAGCTTATTATTACCAATATTCATATAAAAGAACATCTGGGTAGCAGTGACCATAATATGATTTCTTATAATGTTATCCGTAAGCAACAAATGCATACGGTAAATATAAAAACATTTAACTTTAATAGAGCACATTTTCCAAATTCTTCAAAAAGACTGTATGCAAACTCACTGCAAAGTATATTCCCATGGGCATTAGGTGGAAAGGCTAAAAATAAAACCTATGTGGCTCACGGCCAAAGTTAAAAAAGCTATAAATAATTGGGTTATATTAGGCTTAGCTGTACTGTATGAGCTGTTTACATATCCTCCCTTTTTTGTTCACAACTTTTATATATAATTCCATTTTTCCACAGATCATTTTGTCCCTTTTCAGAGAATACAGATATTGCCACTTTTTCACCTACTATGCGGGACGTTTTATCCCGCTGGATATATCTTCTCTGGTGGTTATTACAACCCTATCTTCAGGGCAGTATATGGGCTTGGCCCGGTCCACAATGCCTTTTTGGCATCTTTGACCCTTCCCAGCGTTATATTTTGGAGATTTATCTGCCTCAGATGATATGGCTGGCTTGATATCATTGATGTCAAAGTTGACCGTTTTCTACTGATAGGTGAGCACGTAAATGTTATGGCATGTTTATGTCTTGTATGATATAAAACACACACTCTAGATTAATCTAGGTGAACACTATAAATAATTGTTTTGTAAATTTGCTTATATATTCTTCTTTATATGTTAGAGGGGACATCAATCAACCATAATGGTTCCTGAGGAAGCCATCTTTCACCTAACTGGCGAAACACGTCAAACCTTATGATTCCTTATGATTGTATCCCTGTTATACCTCTTATATTTTGCTTCAGATGTAATGTAATGTACTTATGCACCTTCATGTTTTTATATATTCAATAAAGTTTTTTGGGATTTTTTACATCCATGTGTGCTTCCTACTGCCATACCCTATCCATTAAAGTCCCCTGGTATCTAATCCACTGTATTTCTGTGGTCCCACATCATCCCTACAGTGTGATTTTTACATATTTTTTGTTGTTTAATTTAATTATGGATGCGGATATGGGAATGGCATTTTTGGTTAATTGCAGCCTTACTTACTCTTCAATAAGAAAAGAGCTTTTGAAAAATATAAAAATGAAGGAACACTATCATTGTTTAATTGTTACAAAGAATATAACATAATATGTAAAAAGGAAATCAAGGACTCGAAAATTTAAATGAACGACAGATTGAAAAAGATAGTAGGACAAATCCCCCAAAATTCTTCAAATATATTAATAGTAAAAAGGTTAGGTCTGAGCATGTAGGCCTTTTACAAAATAACCAGGAGTGGGTGACTGGGGACAAAGAGAAGGCAAATGTAATAAGTACTTTCATCAGCTCTGTATATACAAAGGAGCATGGGGGAGCTCATGACCATAATGGGGATGATATTGACACAGCCCCAAATGATCCACAATGGCTCAAAAGTCATATGGTCCAGAAATATTTAGACAGAATAAGGGTGGATAAAGCTCCAGGACCAGATGGCATCCACCCACGCATCCTAAAAGAATTGAGCTCTGTCATTTCAAAGTCTTGGTTTGTAATTTTTAGGGATTTGTTAAGGACTGGAATAGTACCACTGAATTGGCATAGGGCCAATGTGGTGTCTATATTTAAAAGGGATCAATGTCTTTAAAAAGTAACTATAGACCTGTTAGTTTAACTTCTATAGTCGGGAAGATACCGGAGAGTTTATTAAAAGACCACATAGATGAGTTCTTGCTAGAAAAAAATATTTTAAGTAACAGACAGCATGGATTCATGAAAGACAGAGGTTGTCAAACAAACCTGATTTCTTTTTATGAGGAGGTAAGTAAAACCTTGTACAGAGGGGTGGCTGTGGACGTATTATACTTGAATTTTGCAAAAGCGTTTGACACAGTTCCTCACACATGGCTAATGTGTAAGGTAAAGTCTACTGGCTTGGAAAGATCAGTTTGTAAATGGACAGAAATAGGCTAAAAGAGAGAATTCAGAGAGTAGTGGTTAATAAATTCTTACTCTGAATGGTGTAAGGTTATCAGTGGTGTACCCAAAGGTTCAGTGTTGGGACCCTTAATTTTCGATATCTTTATAAATGATATAGGGTCTGTAAATAAAAGTAGCATTTCAGTCTATGCAGATGACACCAAGCTTTGCAGTGGAATAACTTCCTTACAGGATGTCTTCAACTTACAAGCTGACCTCAATGCACTGTTTCATTTGGCAACTATGTGGCAAATTAGGTTTAATGTTGATAAATGTAAAGCTATGCACTTGGGGGCTTAGAATATGCATGCATCATACATACTAGGTGAAGTAGAACTGGGGGAATCCATAGCGGAGAAGGATCTGGGTGTTCTGGTAGATCATAAGCTTAATAATAGCATGCAATGTCAAGCTGCGGTTTCCAAAGCAAGCAAAGTCCTTTCTTGTATTAACAGAGGCATTGACTCCAGAGAGAGAGATATAATTTTTCACCTGTACAAATCACTAGAAGGACCTGCAGTTCAGTTTTGGCCACCAGTTCTCAAAAAGGATATCGGGGAACTGGAGAAAGTGCAGAGAAGGGCAACCAAGCTGATAAGAGGCATGGAGGAGCTCCGCTATGAGAAAATATTAGAGGAACTGAATTTATTTTCTCTTGAGAAGAGGAGATTAAGGGGGGATATGATCAACATGTATAAATACATAAGGGCTCCATATAGTGAACTTGGTGTTGAGTTATTCATTTTAAGGTCATCCCAGAGGACAAGGGGGCACTCTTTAGGTCTAGAGGAAAAGAGGTTTTGTCTCCAAACACGGAAAGGTTTCTTCATAGTAAGAGCTGTGAAAATGTGGAATAGACTCCCTCCAGAGGTGGTTCGAGCTCACTAGATTGCTTAAAAAAAGTCCTGGATTCTTTCCTAGGTGTACATAATATAACTAGGTACTAATATTTATAGGTAAAGTTGATCCAGGAAAAATCTCATTGCCTCAGGAAATAATTTTTTCCCCTGCTGTAGCAAATTGGATCATGCTTTGCTGGGGTTTTTACGCCTTCCTCTGGATCAACTGTGGGTATAGGATTGTGTATATGGGATTGTATGGTTGGGTTTTCTTTTCTGTTTTTTGCTTTTTTATTTGTTGAGCTAGATAGACTTGTGTCTTTTTTCAACCTGACTATCTATGTAACTACATGAATTATTCAACAAGCGTGACAGCGCTGAAAGCTGAAAATTGGCCTGGGCAGGAAGGGGATGAAAGTGCCCGGTATTGATGTGGTTAACAGTTGCTGAATGTAATTGACAAAGTCCAGAGGTGGCTGGACCAAAATAAATTGAAAAGTTATCATAATTTGTAAATTTATTTTGAGTTTCAGTGTTGCCCACTTTATCACTGCTGCCCTAGGCACGGGCCTCTGAATGGGTCACATGCTTCTGCATGCCTGGAATAAGAGGTATGTTTTCACCCTCGGCAGCAAAGAAAAGGTTGGAATGTGTAGCAGGGGGACCAGGCTTTAAAGCAAAGCTGTTACATAAGCACAATCAACTTTCTCTTCAATATGGAGAAGGCACCCTGCAGCCCCATTAGCTATAAATGTTTCTATCATAGCACTAAGAAAAAGACTGGAAATCAATTGCAGCCTGAGGGTGCATTCACCAAACCAAAGAGGACATCAGCTGCACTCCCATTTCTATGGAAACTCCATCTCCTCCCTGCTGGGGAAGCAAACAGCTGCTTCTGGATCTGAGGCCCAAATATTTTTTAACTTCAAAAAAAGAATTGGGAGGGCCTTTAGGAGCCTTTTAATCAGCCTTTAACCACTTGAAGATCAGACATTTCCTGGCACTTTTTGTTTACATGTGAAAACCTGTTTATTTTTATTTTTTTTGAAAATTACTTAGAACCCCTATATTATGATATCTTTTTTAAAGCAGAAGCCTTAGAGAATAAATTGGTGAGTTTTGCAATTTTTAATGTGCGTCGGTTTTTCAAACGCAATTTTTGGGAACAAAATACACGTTTTAAAATTTCAATGCAAAAAAACACAATATATAACCCAATTATTTTGTTAAATATAAAAGATGTCAGGTAGAGTAAATAGATACCAAACATGTTACGCTTTCAAATTGCGCACGTTTGCGCAACGGCGACAAACAGCGTAAATTTTACTATCCATAGGTGACGCTTTAAAAGCCTTTAAAGGTTACCAATTTAGATTTACAGAGGTCTAGTGCTAGAATTATTGGCCATGATCTGATGTTCGCAGTGATACCTCACATGTGTTGGACGATTGCTGTTTACGTGCGTGCACGCTAGCACGGGGGGACAGGGGCACTTCACATTTTTTTCATTTATTTTTTAATCATTCATTTATTTTTTACACTGTTGTTTTAATTTTTGTTTATCACTTTTATTGCTGTTACAAGGAATGTAAACATCCTTGTGACAGAAATAGGCATATGACAGGTACTCTTTATGGAGGGATCTGGGGTCAATAAGACCCCAGATCCCTCCTTTGCACTTGAAAACTTTAAAAAACACCAAGATCAGTGTTTTTTAATACTTTTGATTAATAAAAAAAAAAAAAATGGCGCCGTTGACATTCCTGTAAACCGGAAGTGATGTCATGTCAACGCTTCTGGGTTACCATAGCAGGGACCCAATCAAAACTGATTCTGACTTTGTATGGTCTCCGACTAGCCGGCAAACATGCCGGCTAGTAACTGGGGTCTCCTGGTGGAACGGGAGAGTCAGAGAGAGCAACAGAAGGAGGCGGTATCGGGGGGATGTTCCCTCCCACTGCTTGTAATAGCAATTGAGTGGCTGATTAGCAGCTCCAAAATGCTATTACCAGAGAGCCAACCATCGGCTCTAAAAAACGGTACTGGGTTAATTCCTGCAACTGCATTTCATCCCGGTACAACCACTTAAAGTCAAATGACGTACAGGTACTCGATTTGGTGGCAAGTGGTTAAAAAGCAAAAGCCAACCCATTCATCCTTGTGAATTTGCTTCTACGTATAAAATGAATTGTAGGCTCTCACGAGAAAGTCCATCCCAATGCTCCTGTCTTGAATTGTATTGAAAGTGTTGTTCGAACATAAACCCTGTAGAATAATATTATGATAAAAAAAAAATGCACAAACCAATAATATAACATTATAATGTAACAGAAGAGGGGAAGGAGTATTCAGTAACTGTAATTAATCCATGAGATAAAGCCTCCCCTCGCCCCGTCCGACACCGGCCTATGAGCTATATTTGAAAACCTGTAAAATAATCTGCTTCTGCCATGAATGTTCTGCTGCATAATAGTTTTCTCCTGCAAATTTTATTAGACAACCCTTAAAATAAAGTGCATTTATCCTTTGTGCCCGATTCATCTTACCACACCTGAACCAACATCCCTTTCTACTTACTTGGATATATAGACAACATTTCCCCTGGTCCTGTGCATTACAACCCAATAGACTTGTATGGGGCTGAATTGGGGCCAGGATAGTAGAGCTGAATGTAAACAGAGGAACCACAGCCATGATGCATCAGTGGAGAGAAGGGTGTGTTACGTAAGGTCAAGGGGAGGGAGAGAAAAAGAATATGTGCACTTTGTTTTAAAGTGCATTAATCCTTAAAGGTATTTATACTTAAAATAATAAAAATCAGTAATGCAAGAAAAATGAACAGTACCAAAAAACCCCCCCAAAAAACTGAAAAAGGACCAACAATGATGTGCAAACTAAAGTACATTAAATGTAACAGATGTCATCAATCAATAGGATCACCATGAGCAATCAAATTAAAGTATAACTAATTTTTACTTTTTACTTTTTTTACAGTTTTTAATCCTGTCTGTGCCCTTGTTAAAGTGGAACTTTATTCAGAAAATGTAATTCTGCTAGATCACTCCAGGCTGTCCCATTTTGCAGGTATAGCTATGTAAAACATTTAATATAAGCGTCTATACTGTTTAAAATCCAATAATATATTATTTCACCCTGTTCTGCACATGCTCAGTTGCTCTCTATTTTTAGGCACTGCCTAATTTGTAGAGGCCGATCTGCTGACAGCCTTAAAGCGGAATTAAACCCTCCTACCCTTTACAGCCAAGGAAGCTGCTTCTGTTTGATCTGTAACTTCCATGATGCTGCACATGTGATCAGTGATGACACCAGCCATTTGATGGTTTGACAGTTTAAATAAGGACACAAGGAAATGTGACAGTTAGCAACCCTGCCATTTCAGGACTGTAACTGTTTTTTGAAACTGGTAAATCGATGGGTTTAGTTTTGCTTTATGATTTACTGCTGTTCAGCAAATGGCGGCCTCCTGCAACAAGACACAGGAGCAATGTTGGAGGCAATTTACAGCACACACTATTTTTGGTAGTATAAAATAATAATGTGGAATGTATGTTCCTTGCTGAAAAACATTATTTTTTTTCAAGTTGTTTTAGGTAAAATTCCACTTTAGGGAGATTCACCCTCTCTATTTGTTCTGTTTACCATTGTCATTGAATGTGAAAGTAAAAGAAAATCACAAAATTTGGGTTGTCTCTGAAAAAGTAGTGGAGGGGAACCCTTCTAATGGGGACACTAGTATTTAGGGGTCCCCAAGGAATTCTCTTCAATTTCAGGGATTTCTTCTCACTTCCTCTTTGGCTATGAGACAGGAAGTGGAGGGAAATCTCCGCAATGGGACACAGATGGCGAGAAAAAAAAAAAACCTCTGACAGGGGTTATAACCCTCCCTTTCTCTTTACAAAATGAAAAATGCTTATAGTTGTATTTTAAATCGCATTAATTGGAGTGCTCATTGCATCTTACTTTTTAAAAATAGGCATTTTTTTACCTTTTCCTTTGAAAGATTTCTCATTAGATTAACCTCCTTGGCGGTATTCCCGAGTGTGGCTTGGGGTGGGATTTCACTGCCATTAGCGGTAACCCCGAGCCACACTCGGGGTACCACCAGGGAGCATCGCTGGATCCTGATAGAGGTTACTTACCTTGTCCCCGGGATCCCGCGATGTGTCACTGCACCATACGGCGGCCGGATCTTCCGCTTGATGCTGTGAGCCCCGGCTTCCATCTCCTGCGACGTGACGCTTGCAGGGGGGTGGAACCGGCGGCAAATTCAAATAGTAAAACACACAAACACACTGATTAAATTAAAAAATAAAATAAATTGACATTAGCTTGCCCCCCAGTGCCCTTTCCTGCAGTTTTACTGTACTTTTTATGTGTATATATATATATATATATATATATATATATATATGTGTGTGTGTGTGTATATATATATATATATATATATATATATACTTTAACTTATTAATAGTTATTTATTATATTATAATTTTTGATTTTGTTTTTCAAACTTTATCATACCCGAGATATTATAAAGAACACACAGTAAAAAAAAATCATATGTAAATAGTTGGTTTGGGCTGCTTGTCCTTAAGAATTACTAGCAAAATATTTGTACCGCTTTCAGCACCTAAAATCGGAAACAATCATACCACCAGGAAGGTTAATGACATAAAACGTATAAATGATGGAATCTCAGATTCACCTAAAATCCACCATATATTTGGAAATAAAACATTTGCCTGATCGGGCAAGTTCTCTGACAATATTCAATGAAAACTTTCCACTGTTCTTCAAAGATTCTTTCCCTGTTCATGTTGGCTTTAGTAACCATTTACCTTATTTATAAAGAAGAAAAACATTTCAAGATTTGCCTGTTGGCATTCACCACTCTAAATATGACAAGTAAATGTATTTCTGGAGTGCTACACTGCTCCTTTACTTAGATCCTCATTTGTTGCACATTTGCCATACATTTACCAAAGATTCACCCAATGACTTCATCTGCATATAGCAACATTCATCCTCCGCAACATCCACCCCAGGCACATTCACCTTAAAGCTTTTTAGAGAGGGTGAATGTTATGGTGAAGATGGCAGGTTGGTGCTTGTACCTTCCACAAATTTTTTTATTTTTTTTGCCTTTTTAAAATATAGCGCAATAAAGTATTAAATCTATATTACAAATATGAAAAAAGAAGCATAAATGTATACCCTTCACCATAACAATGCAATAAAAAACACAAAAGCAGGAAAAATAATTGCTATAATATTATGAAATCATGTTGACGGCTCGCATCTTCCGTGCGTAGCACACTTACTCTGTAGGAAATATGTTCCTGGGTGGCCTAATTAAAAGAAGATCTACTTGTCAGCTGTAAAGTGATATCTGCAGAGTACATTTATCATGATTATTGTTCGAATCAAGAGATATTGGAGATTATCATCACAGCTCTACATGTGATTAATAGGAAGTGGCACTGGAGGTACATGGAGGAGTGTTCACGGTCTAAAAAAAAACACATCACGATCTGAACATAATAAATAAATAAGTAGAAGAGGATACTGAAGATTGCTCTGTATATTTCAGGGCTGGTATATACTGACATTGAGTTCACAATGCAAGTTCCCTGAAAATAGAGTTGTACTGAGCTGTAGAGCTTAAAGGAGAAGTACGGGGAAAGCTTGTTTGACTGTACTCCTCCTGTGGATCACAGGAGTGCAGTCCGTTCTGCACTTCTGTGACCAGTCCTCAGCAGACAGTGGGCTGACCTCACAGAGTCGGTCCAGGCTTGGGCAAGATCGCGACCATATGGTCAGGATCTGACCACATGCCTGGACCTGCACCCAACTCTGCCTCTCAATGAGCCACTGAGAGCCTGAGCCGGCCACTGTCACCCCCTCCACAGCCCAGCGCTCCAGTTAGCAGCGCGGGGGAGAACAGAGAGCGGTGACTGACAGTCACCAGCTCTCTGATCAGGGAGCACTGATAACCCAGCGATCAGCGGTGTTTGATCGTTCGGTTCTCAGTGTTAGAGCAGGCGGGGAACTGATGGTGCATCCACCTAGGCAAGTATTTAAAAAAAAAAAAAAGTATTCCCATTCTTCTCTTTTAAAGGAAACCTGTAATGAGGGTAGGGATTGACTGTTTGTAAGGTTAGGGTGATTGTCACGTCCTCTATGTTAACTCTTAGGTTCCCATGACAATGCACACCTTCTCTGTATTTTGCAGTTTGGAGGGACAGGCTGAGCCTCATCAGCATAGGCGGCTCTCTAATTAGGCAAATTAGGCGGTTGCCTAAGGCCTCGCACCTACAGGGGCCTCGCGGCCAGTGGTGGAGCGACAACATTTAGAAGGGCGCAGTCAGGGAAATCTCCCAAGTAAAAGATTGTTTTAAATCCTCAGATATAAAAGTTGCAGCAGTGTGCTGCAGTCCCTTCACTGCGGCTGCCAGGTGTCTGTTGTCCGCTGACACTTACCCCGCCTTCTCTACCTGGGGATTGGCCGCCTGATCATGTAATCCTAAGATATGGAGGAATCGGTGAGCGTGTACCTGCATCAGTAGGAAGAGACTGCCCGTTTAGCTCACTCTGCTATCATTGGTTGTTGCTCTGGGAGGAGAGCTCTGCCCTGGCCCAGAAACATACAGGTAACCAGGCCCCGACTTGTCACTCTACAGGCTGGTCATAGAATTGTGGTGTCTACTACGCAAAGGGGGTGAGTAGCCCCAGGGAAGTTGGAAGAGTCTTAGAATAGTTGGTGGAGGAGGAGAAGAAGAAGGCCCTGGGTGGCTGGGGGAGGAGAGGGTGGCTGGAAGAGAAGAAGAGGGTCCCTGGATGGCTAGGGGAAAATGAGAGGGTCCCTGGGTGGCTAGGGGAAAAGGAGAGGGCCCCTGAGTGGCTAGGGGAAAAGGAGAGGGCCCCTGAGTGGCTAGGGGAAAATGAGAGGGCCCCTGGGTGGCTAGGGGAAAAGGAGAGGGCCCCTGGGTGGCTAGGGGAAGAGGAGATGGACCCTGGGTGGCTGAAGGAGAAGGAGAGGGCACCTGGTTAGCTAAGGGAGGAGAGGGCCCCTGGGTGGCTGAGGGGGAAGGAGAGGGCCCCTGGGTGGCTGAGGGAGAAGGAGAGGGCCCCTGGGTGGCTGGGGGAGGAGGTGAGGGCCCCTGGGTGGCTGGGGGAGGAGGTGAGGGCCCCTGGGTGGCTGGGGGAGGAGATGGCCCCTGGGTGGCTGGGGGAGGAGAGGGCCCCTGGGTGGCTGGGGGAGAAGGAGAGGGCCCCTGGGTGGCTGGGTGAGAAGGAGAGGGCCCCTGGGTGGCTGGGGGAGGAGGAGAGGGCCACTGGGTGGCTGGGGGAGAAGGAGAAGGCCCCTGGGTGGCTGGGGGAGAAGGAGATGGCCCCTGGGTGGCTGGGGGAGAAGGAGAGGGCCGCTGGGTGGCTGGGGAAGAAAGAGAGGGCCCCTGGGTGGCTGGGGGAGAAGGAGAGGGCCCCTGGGTGGCTGGGGAAGAAAGAGAGGGCCCCTGGGTGGCTGGAGGAGGAGAGGGCCCCTGGGTGGCTGGAGGAGAAGGAGGAGTGGGACCCTGGGTGGCTGGAGGAGGAGAGGGACCCTGGGTGGCTGGAGGAGAAGGAGGAGAGGGATCCTGGGTGGCTAAAGGAAAAGGAGAGGGCCTCTGGGTGGCTAGGGGAAAAGGAGAGGGCCTCTGGGTGGCTAGGGGAAAAGGAGAGGGCCTCTGGGTGGCTAGGGGAAAAGGAGAGGGCCCCTGGGTGGCTAGGGGAAAAGTAGAGGGTCCATTGGTAGCTAGGGGAAAATGAGAGGGCCCCTGGGTGGCTGAGGGAGAAAGAGAGGGCCCCTGGGTGGCTGGGGGAGAAGGAGAGGGCCCCTTGGTGGCTAGTGGGAAATGAAAGGGCCCCTGGGTGGCTGGGGGAGAAGGAGAGGGCCCCTGGGTGGCTGAGGAGGAAGGAGAGTGTCCCTGGGTGGCTGGGGTAGAAGGAGAGGGCCCCTGGGTGGCTGGAGGAAAAGAAGGAAAGGGACCCTGGGTGGCTGGAGCAGAAGGAGAGAGCCCCTGGGTGGCTGGGGGAGAAGGAGAGGGCCCCTGGGTGGCTGGAGGAGAAGGAGAGGGACCCTGGGTGGCTGGGGGAGAAGGAGAGGGCCCCTGGGTGGCTGGAGGAGAAGGAGAGGGCCCCTGGGTGGCTGAAGGAGAAGAAGGAGAGGGCCCCTGAGTGGCTGGAGGAGGAGGAGAGGTCCCCCGTGACGCCAGAGTTGGTTGCGAGGGAAGAGAGTGGAGCTGAGCCAGTGCTGCATATCTGACATCAAAGCCAAACATGGTGGAGCTGGAGCCCTTTGCCCTACACAATGACAGCACCCGAGGTGGAAGATGAGGGGTAGCGGGGCTGTGACATTATATAGCATATGGACTCTGTACATTATTGGTAGTTTTGGTTGGAGTTGTCCTTTAGATGTTTAACTCTGTTGTTTTTCCCCCCAGCTGTGAAGAAATGAGGAATGACAGCCCACTATGCTGGGACTTATAGTGCCCTAGAATGTAGAGGACTGAGGAATCCTCAGTCCCTCACAGAGGGCACTACAAGTTCAAGATTAGCAGGCTGCCATGCCTTAGTCCTCACAGAGGGCAGTACAAGTCTTAGCATAGCAGGCAGTAGTTCCTCAGTCCCCTACAGAGAGCAGTACAAGTCCAAGCATAGCAGGCTTCCATTCCTCAGAAGGAATGGCAATGCACTATACTGGAATTTACAGTGTCCTCTGTGGGGACTCAGGTATGGCAGCCTTCTGCAGTGGAGTGGGACTTGTCATGCCCTAGACTGTGGCGGACTGAGAAAGGGAAGTGTAAGGGGGTCTCTGGAAACTCTGATGCAAGGGGGAGCTTTGGTGACCACAGAGTTCCCTTTCACACCAGAGTCCCCAGCTTTCCCCCTCAAATCAGGGTTCCCAGAATTCTCCTTACTTCAGAGTCCCCAACATTCCTCCTAAATCAGGGTTCCCAGAACTCCTCTTACATCAGAGTCTTTAGAGTTCCCTCTTACAGTGTGAGGGGGAAACTCTGGAGACTCTGATGTAAAGGGGGCTCTGTGAAATTTGATTTAAGAGGGGGACTCTAATGTAAAGAGGAATTCTGTGGACTCTGATGTAAGGAGGAGATGCTGGGGGGAATCTGATTTAAATGAGAACTCTTATGTAAGGGGGGACACTGAACTCTGATGTAAGGAGGGACTCAGGGAATCATGACCTATAGGGAAATGCTGGGGACTGTGATGTAAGAGCAGACATATATATATATATATATATATATATATATATATATATATATATATATATATATATATATATATATATATATATACATCTATACCTGATGTTTAATGATCTTTGATTAAAGAAGAATTGGTTAGAGAAAATTCTAGAAACTGTGAATTCATAGTACAAAGGTTAAGGCTCTTAATATGTGCAATTTATACAGTTAATTTTCATCGCTTTAATTATATTATATTGAGTGGGGCCTCATGTCCAAGCTTTGCCTTAGGCCTCACAAAGCCTAGAGCCTCCTCTGCTCATCAGCATCCACTTGTCCAGTGTATCACCGCTACCTCACTCCCGGTAATGGTATGGGGTCCCACTGTGCACACAGTGAAAACTCCATGCGTACACTTCACTTCACTCTTCCGTAATTGGGCAAAGGCCGGGGACCCCTGCAGTGTGAGTCTGCTCCCAATTCTATTAGGGAGAGTCCATATATGATAAATAGGATCCATTAGTGGTATTCCCAAGTGCTGGAATATTTAGGGACGAGCCCTGGGTCTTAATTAGCTGATAGTAGCACTAGAAGAAGGCAACATTCCTTCACTCCTTGTGGATGCAGTTCTTCGATCTTTTCCCTCGCGGGCTCAGCTACTGGCACTGGACCTCCATGCTCGAGGGCTCTCTTTAGCCACACCTTTTCCAACCACGGACTCTGGACCACTGTCCCACTTTCATAACATAGGAGCAGTGGATCAGACCCAGGGATTAAACCCGCAAAAACCAAAGAACCGGAAAAACATTAACTCTTACCCTCCCTTCCGGGACAGCAGCTAACTGGCATATTTTCAGCATGGTTACATGTTCTTGCTGAGTAAAATGATAGTTGATTGGTTTGTATCCATTAGAATGCATGTGCGGCAACTGTGGAGACTCTCATAGATTTACAGGAGTTGGGACTGCAAGTAATACTGGGTGCCGTGAAGTGGCCCTGCAGCTTACGCATGTGTTTGCAAATGTGTACTAACTAAACCCCTGTTTTAACGCATACTGTTAGACAGGTTAGTTCGGTTGGTAAGCAGACTGGTTGGTGAGTTGAGCTGGGAATTTTTCTGGTTTTGTTTTGCATACGTTGCCCTTCCCAGTGCTCCTTGCTGCAAAGGCCAGTTATAGGTAGGGGCAGGGGCCATTTTGTTTGTGTACTCACCAGTACAACCAATACTTACCTCCCCCACCACTCTATATTACATGTGGAAGCCCTGAGTCTTATTCCTGCTTCATGTTTTGAAATAATTAACCAAAAGCAAATAGGTTGTTCACTTTACAAGTTTCTCAGAGCTTAGTGAATGTGGTGGCATTTTATCATTTTTTCTTGCGCCTGATTGGATGATGATAGTCAGCACTGCTCCATTTCATTCACTAAGCTCTGGGAAAAATCCTCTTGAGAAAGTACAAATTTTTACGCAAAGTGAACAGTCTAATTGCTTTTAGTCAATCAACTCCTTTTGTGTCAGAGCTTATACAGGGTTATAGCCCTATTCTGAGATGTTTTTTTTTTTTTTTGGTCCTCCAGCTAGAAAAAAAGGCTCCAGCTGTGCAATATCCTGTCATGACTCAGTCCGACAATGCCACTATAGTGGCTTATATCAACCACCGGAGGGGCACCAGGAGCCAGGCAGCCCTGGAAGAGGTGAACTGCATTCTAGCATGGGCAGAGAAGGATATACTGTTTCTATCAGCAGTGTTCATCCCAGGGGTGGACAACTGGCTAGCAGTTGTTTTCAGGGAAATGGTCTCTACATCCCAAAGTATTTCAAATGATCTTCCAATGTTGGGGTACCCCGGACGTAGATCTATTGGCATCCAGGTTTAACAACAAGCTGGACAAGTTAGAATAGATGCATTAGTGATCCCTTGGGTTTGGCTCGCCCTGATCTATGCCTTTTCTCCAGTCCATCTTTTGCCATGGCTGCTGCGCAGAATACAGTTGGAGGGGAGACCAGGGATCTTGGTGGCTCTGGCCTGGCCCAGGAGACCTTGGTATGCAGACATTGTGAAATTGGCACTAGGGGAGCCATGGTCACTTCCATGCAGTTCAGATCTACTTTCCCAAGGTCCCATATTCCATCCTGCTTTACGGTCGCTGAATTTGATGGTCTGGCATTTGAGACCAGAATCTTGAAGGATTGAGGGATTTCAGTTACAGTTCTAGCTATGTTGATAAACGCCAGGAAACCCGTCTCTAGAAAAATGTACTATATACTCTGGAAATCTTACATCTTTCGATGTGAGTCCAAAAGATGGCATCCTCGCAAGTATGTTATTGGAAGAATCCTTGCCTTTCTGCAATTAGGAGTGGAAACAAAGCTAGCATTAGGAACTATCAAGGGGCAGATCTCGGATTTATCTATTTTCTTTCAGAGACCGCTAGTGTCACACTCATTGGTGCGAGCATTTTTGAAAGGTGTGATTTGCATGGTTTCACCAGTCAAGCCACCCTTTTGCACCTGGGATTTAAATCTTGTGCTCTCTGTGTTACAGAAGCAACAGTTTGAGCCTATCAGGCATATTCCTCTTATCCTTTTGGTGAGGAAATTGGCTTTTTTGGTTGCCATATCCTCGGACAGAAGGGTATCCAAATTTACGGCCCTTTCTTGCAAGGAGCCATTTTTGGTCCTGCACCAGGACAGAGTGGTCTTGTGTCCCCATCCAGGCTTTGTTGCCTAAAATTGTTTCCAGTTTCCATCTAAACCAGTATATCTCTCTGTCCTTCTTTTTCCCGAATCCTCAGATCACAGAAGAAAAAAATTTACATTCACTTAATGTAGTACGGGCAGTCAAGGTCTATTTTAAAATGTCAGCACTAATTCGGACCACTGATGCTTATTTTGTCCTGCCAGAAGGGCCTAAGAGAGGCCAGGCAGCGACAAGTTTGACTATTTCAAACTGGATTCATCAGGTCATTGTTCAGGTGTATGGTTTAAAGGGTAAGGTCCCACCCTTTAGATTAAAGGCACATTCTACCAGGAGGGTAAGTGCTTCGTGGGCAGTGCATCATCAAGTGTCTATGGCTCAGATTTGCAAGGCTTCTACTTGGTCTTCAGTGCATACATTCACTAGGTTCTACCAGGTAAATGTTAGAGCTTGAGATGGGACTGCATTTGGCTATAGCGTGCTACAAGCATCGGTATAGATCCTCACTTGTTTTTGAAGGTACTCCATGGCTGCCATCTTTAACCCTAAAGTGGACCTTTCCCCCCTTTACTAAAATTTTCAACAGTATGCTTCTGCATGCTGATGTGAAATCATCTAACACATTTGATTTCATTGCCCTTCTTGGGTCTACTTTCGGGTTTCCCTGATGGCATTGATGATGTAGCCTAGGGCACTGATGCCCCCTGGGAAGGCAACTTCATCAGTGCCTAAAGGGAGATTTCATAACTAATCTGTGAGGTCTTGCAAGATCATGCGTTACTGTTGTGCTGAGCATGCATGAGATGAAGAGCATGACATCATGTGGCTCATCTTGCAAATCCGCTATGACACATTACATCCATCTCATCCATTTTTTTTTTTCTGAAATAAAAAATGAAAGTAGGCGCTGTTCCACAATATAAGTAATCATCAGTGGTCCTCACCATTCCTGTAAGCATGGAAAAAATTATTAAAATAAAATCATACTCCACACAATCATATACAATGTGCTAAAAATACCATAAATAACACACTTCTCAAAAAATGTTTACTTATAAACACACATGTGCCAGTGGTTTGTGTGCCAAAATAATCTCAATTATGTACCTATGTGAGTATGTATATATGGTTATCCACAGAATCTAAAGGCGGCAACCCGATCTCTATGCATTTCGTCAGATAGGCATCATCAGGAAATCCTAGGGGCTCTGGTGAGTGCCTTATATTTCCTGCACGTGGTGGAGCACTTTTTAATTGGAAAAAGCACGTAATCTACACGGATATGGATACATGGATCTAGATACCATCACCATTTTTTTCTTTTTTGGACTGTCACATGTTAATACTGGACTACTACTCACAATTTTAATCGGTTTCACTGATATACAGTAGATATCTGTGTTATACAATATTTTATATGTTTAGAATTCACATATATACACAATTGAGATATTATTTTGGCACACAAACCACTGGCACATGTGTGTTTATAAGAATACATTTTTTGATAAGTGTGTTATTTATGGTATTTTTAGCACATTGTATATGATTGTGTGGAGTATGATTTTATTTTACTTTTTTTAGCATGCTCACAGGAATGAGGACGGCTGATGATTACTGATATTGTGTAACAGCACCTACTCTCATTTTTTGTTTCCTTGATTTGTGTGTTTACCACATGTAAAAGGGCTGTAGTTATTTGTTAGTGTTAGGTTGAACTATAAGTTATGATCGGCACCATCCCAAGGTGTATATAGTCATTTTTTTCTCTAAAGGCCCCCCCGTCCCATCGCCCCCCCCCCCCCCCCCCCGGCCAACCCATTTTTTCTTTCTCTCTTTTTTTTTTTTTTTTTTGCATGTTCAATTTGTTTATTAAGTTTTACAGAGTGGCAGTTACAAATTGACAATGAATTGAGAATTTATAAGTCACATACATATTTAGAGATTTACAGAAAAAGAGCAGCAACAGTAGGTATTAACAACTTGTGAGGGAGGAGTAATGATTTTTTTTTTTGACAGATGTATTTATGTTGTACGGCTACCGCACAAGATGAGCCGCATGACGCCATGTGCTCCATCTCACGCATGTGCACTAGGTATATATTGTCAGTTGACCCTGGAAAGAATTCTCAAAATGGCGGCGTGGGAGCAAGGGTGCAAGCAGCACAAAGGCACCATGAGCAGGACAAATGGAGAAAGAGAGGCAGCATGGAGGTAGATAAATGTACTTCTATTTTAGGCTGTCGTCATGTATTTTTCTTTAAAATGGAGTGGTGGATAGGTCCTCTTCAAAGCTGGTGAAAGATGGATCAAAATTTTGGCCAGTTAGGCATTGGTTTTGATCCATCTATGGTCAATCCTGTTTGCGAGGAGTTGATCTAGTCATCAACTCCTCTTGAACGGGACTACCGGTACATTTTTGTTCAATCTGCACCTGCAGTGCTGATAGCGGAGGAGTCCCACTGTAAGAATACAATAGCCCAGCAGGGAGGATTTCATTCACCTTGCTTGTATGGATGGGGGAATCCTTTCAGTTTTTTTCGATCAGTCCTGTGGCTGATTGAAAAAACTGAGCTGTCTATGGCCAGCTTAATTCGGCACATTCAACAGCCATTGGACTTGAACATGATTGTGCTTATTCAGTCAACAGCATTCCAAGTAATGAAGAAAGAATCAGGATGACAGTTCCAGAAAATGACCTTTTAAACAAGTCAGAAACTACAACTCTAGTATTTCCATCCTGACACTTTGCTTTTAATTTCTGAGCTGTTCTTGTACTTTATACACCTTTGTGGATGTTCCCGGCAGCTATGATACATAAATTAACTTCCAATTGTAGGCTATGTAGTCCTGATAAACCCATTCTTGTAATCTGTCTACAGCCTAAAAAGCACATAAATAGTGTAAGCGTCGCCCGCCAGGAAGGTATCATTACAATACCCCTAATATGTATAACCCCAGTGTATTATTCCTTCTCGTTTCTGCGGTGATTTCACACCCCTCAATGAGATCATCACTTGTAATTCTGCTGATCATTTTGTTAGAAGGAATTTTAGCACATCTGGTGAAGAGACGAGTAAAAATTGAGTTAATTAAGCTGCCAGCATCTAAATAACCCCTGCATGTAAGAATAATCTATTTAGAGCATCCCTTTAGCGACAATGCAGAGGGATATTAGTAAATTTTTGCTTGAACATGATTGGATGATGGTCAGCAGAACTTCACCTCATTCACTATGCTTTGGGGAAAATTCTCTTGCAAAGTTCAAATTCCTTTGCAAAGTAATCAGCCTGCTTGTCTTTAGTAAATCAACAGTGCCTCCATCTCTTCCACACACCTCACCTTACCAATGTCTCCATTCTCCACCAGGGTGGGCACGAGGGTATTTCTTTCTGGTGACCAATCAAAGGGCAGGAGTGTACAGTGCATTTCTTCCTACAGTGATTAAGATCTGTACTATGGCTTCACTGTACATGCTGATAGACAGCTGTGTAACCAATCAGAGGGCAGGAGTGCATGGGACATGTCTTGGAAGAGAGAGCCCCCAATAGTATGGGAGGAGGTCTCAACTGGAACCTCTGCCATTCTTGTTCCTACACCACTGCCAGGGGCAATTTATTCTCCTGCAGCATTGAGTGATGTGATTGGTTGAGCATTTTTGTAGCATATATAAACAGTACTATACAGTATACAGTAATACTGTATTGTATTAGGATTAGGATGACAGGTCCAGAAAATAACCTTTTAAAGAAGTCAGCAACTACAACTCTTGTATTTCCATCCTGACACTTTGATTTTAATTTCTGAGCTGTTCTTGGACTTTATACACCTTTGTGGATGTTCTCGGCAGCTATGATACATAAATTAACTTCCAATTGTAGGCTATGTAGTCCTGATAAGCCCATTCTTGTAATCTACCTACAGCCTAAAAAGCACATAAATAGTGTAAGCATCACCCGCCAGGAAGGTATCATTACAATACCCCTAATACGTATAACCCCGGGGTATTATTCCTTCTCGTTACTGCAGTGATTTCACACCCCTTGCTGAGATCATCACTTGTAATTCTGCTGATCATTTTGTTAGAAGTTTAGCACATCTGGTGAAGAGACGAGTAAAAATTGAATTCATTAAGCTGCCAGCGTCTAAATAACCCCTGCATGCAAGAATAATCTATTTAGAGCATCCCTTTAGCGACAATGCAGAGGGATATTAATGAAATTTTACAGAAATAAGCTATTATAATCTCATTAGGATGATGAAAGAATTTCCAGCAGCCCACATAGAAATATGAAATGCTATTATTCAGACTGTTGCTCTTTAATTGCAATTAAAAAAAGATGATAGATAGATAGATAGATAGATAGATAGATAGATAGATAGATAGATAGATAGATAGATAGATAGATAGATAGATAGATAGATAGATAGATAGATAGATAGATAGATAGATAGATAGATAGATAGATGATAGATAGATAGAGATACAAAAAGAAAACAAACTGTTTTAAAGAAATGTTTTCTAGAGAGTTTAGACATTCTATACAAATATTTTCAAGAAATTGGGGTTTATTTGCTAAAGTCAAATAGACTGTCCACGGTAAAAAAATAGCACTTTCAATTTGCAAGGGAAATTCCCCTTAGCTTAGTAAATGTGAAGGAAATTCACTTTACAGATGTAGCACCATCCTAGTCAGGTTGCTGTATAGGCTTGGTAATGTTTTTTTTTTTTTGTCTCCCAGGAAATTAGACAAGCAGTTTGTGGTTGCTTTGGGTGACACAGGCTGCAGGTTTCATTGCTTTCCCCTGTCTGCTGGAGGAATCCAGAATATAGTGGGTTGGGAAATCAGTAGCTTGACTAGTTATTTTGTCCCAGCCAATGCCTGGGGGAGGATGCCCAGTAAATGGCTGGTGAGTGCATATATAGGCTGGAGAATGGGGCAGCCCTGTTCTTGTCCAGGACAAAAAGCTTCCAGGCTGAAGGGCTGCTGGCCTTCTACTCACCCCAGCTGAAACTATACCTTTGCTTATGCAGTTCCCTGCTATACTAGAAATTTGGGGGGGCAGGGGGGGGGGATTTCACAGAGGATCTGGTCTGGAGAGTTCATTGGGGAAATATCTGACTGATACTGGAAGGAGGCATCCAAGTACCCAGGGACACTGAGACACTGAGTACACACTAGAGTGTAGTATCCAGCTTGCTGTTGCTGCTACTATCCTTTGTGTGTCAGGACTAGTACTTGCCTGGCCTGGGATATTTTTTTTTTTTTTTTATATATAAATTTTTATTGGATTTCAAAGGTAACAAACAAATGGAAATTGCAACAGTAGTAATGTACACGACAACAAAATATAGTGTGAAATATAGTGCAAATAATAACAAATGTGGATATGGTGGGGGTGGGGGGGGGAGATGGGATCCGTCTTCCATCCGGGAAACTAGAGGCAGGAAGCAGGGGGGCAGAGGGCGAAGGTAAACCCATGGTAGCATTTCCTCTCTTAAACCAATATCAATGACAATAACAATATCAATATCAATATAGGCACTTAGGAACACAATAAATTACCATAAATTGGCGATCATACAGTGGCATGGAGAACTAATACACTCATGTACGTTGCCTACCACGAATAAAGTCAGGTTACAAAGGGATGCTTAAACACAGCTTGGCAGGAGTAGTAGATAGGTAGGGCTGGAATAAACGACGTGATGCATTGAAAGGCATGTGGAAGGGTGGGGGGGGGGGGGGGGGGGGGGCTGGGATATTTCTGATGGTGCCTCAGTGCTTTTCATATTCTGGCCATTAGTAAATTGCCTGTCCTAAGGAGTAGTGGCAAAGCGAAGAGTGTCCTCTCATTATTGTCCAGCATTAATGGAGTATCCTACGCTCCCTAAGCCCTATCCAAGTGTATTCAGCAATAAATATAAAAAAGGCAATCCCTAGACTGTTCATTGAGCCAGAAAGAGTGACTGTTGCTGAGTGTCTGGCTACTGGTGCACTAATCTGGGAAAGGGACCTGTGGCAAATCAACCGCCTTTGTGAAGGTGCAGGCTACACAAGAATACCCAATCACATGCAAGTAAAGTTATAAAAACTGTCTTTTTGCTTGCATATGATTTATTTTTGGAGGCCAGCAGAACTTCACCTCATTCACTAAGCTAAGCGAAAAAAAGTTAACAGACTATTTCCTCTTAGTAATTCAACCCTAGAGCATCTTTTCATTTGGTGCAGGGTGCAGGGACAGAGCGTCAGGGCCAGGACTTGAACCTGAGACGTCTGCTGTGTCTGGCTATGACTTTTCTTGCTGAGCTACCTGTGATTCTGGTCAGTACCCTGTCTGATCCATTGGACAACCCTGCCTTGTTCCTTGACTTCTGCTGAGCCTTGAACTCTTTGCTCTTGCAATGAACTTCCCGATTTAAGCCATGTCTCTGCACTTCCCGTTTGACAGATTATTGTGCTCTCTCCAGCCAATATCTCCCTCTTGTCATCCCTGCTGATGTCTATATTTTTGCTACCACTCGTTACCGACCTTTGGCTTGTTCCTTGACTACGCTTGTGTCTGATCCCAACCTGCAACCACTTGTTACCGACCCTTGGCTTGTTTCCTGACTATGCTTCTGTTTGATCCTTATCTGCTATATCCGCTACTGGACCCCGGCTTGCTCACCTCCTGGTGGGGCGATACTGAGGACCGCGACCTTGTCCTAACAGCAAAACCCATCTCCACCATCAGGAGCTCTGGTGAACACTGGTTAGTACTTCGACTCTGCACCTTAGGTGAGAATGGGGCATCCCCCAGGGTGACCTGCTAGTATACCTAACCTGCTGGTCGGTGAGAGTCCCCCTACTGCTGTAGCTTCTGGTCTCTGAGCCTTACCCCTGATTGTGACATAGAGGGTTTGATTTACTAAAGGTAAATAAGCTCTTTACTTTGCAAGGAAATTTTCCCCAGAAATTTGTTAAATGAGGTGAAGTTTCCCCCCAATACCCAAACACGTGCAAGGGAAAAAAAGTGAATTTTTGCTTGAACATGATTGGATTATGGTCAGCAGAACTTGACCTCATTCACTAAGCTTTGGGGAAACTTCTCTTGCAGAGTTCAAATTCCTTTGCAAAGTATTCAGCCTGTTTGCCTTTAGTAAATCAACAGTGCCTCCATCTCTTCCACAACCCCTCCTTACCAATGTTTACACTCTCCACCAGGGTGGGTGCGAGGGTATTTCTTTCTTGTGACTAATCAAAGGGCAGGAGTGTACAGTGCATTTCTTCCTGTAGTAATAAAGATCTGTACTATGGCTTCACTGTACACGCTGATAGACAGCTGTGTAACCAATCAGAGGGCAGGAGTGCATGGGACATGTCTTGGAAGAGAGAGTCCCCGGGAGTACGGGAAGAGGTCACAACTGGAACCTCTGCCATTCTTGTTCCTACACCACTGCCAAGGACAATTTATTCTCCTGCAGCGTTGAGTGATGTGATTGGTTAAGTGTTTTAGTAGCATATAAACTGTACTATACAGTATACAGTAATATTATTAAATATCATGTTTAAATAAATAAAATCTGTCTATTTTTGCGGCACTTCAACAGAACCTCACCTGATTTTTGAGGTCAAGCTTTGGACATGGGCGTCCTCCATTGTAAGGTTTTTCTTTGAGGAACTTGGATCGAACCTTGACTCCAGTCCCACAGGAGGCACTGCAGGAAGACCAACTTGACCAGTCGCTCAGCTTACAATCAAATGGGCAGGGTACTTCACACCTTTCCTCAATGTAACCTGCAGACAAATGGCAGACGGGTACACATTAAAGAGGAACACTGGACTAATTACAATGAAAGATATTGATTTAAAATGAGGAGTTGTCAAAACCACTAAATATAACTAATCCCTGCTGCTGTCTGTTGTCCTTTAAAAATACATGTAACCCCAGTCACTAAAACTTCATAGAATGTTTAAAGTTCTTCTAAAACCTTAAAGTTTAAGGTATGCATTAAAGGGAAAAACCTTCTGTGCTGTAGAATCCACCCCCCCCCCCCCAGCCAGCCCCTCTTATTCTTACCAAAGCCTGATCCAATCCAGCTATGTGCATGGGACCAGCATCTTTTATCGCTGTCTTCCTCCTCCCTGGACAGATTAATTTCCAACGGCTCCCGTAGCTGTCAATGAAATTATTTCTCGAACGTGCGGGGGGCGGGGCCAAGCCGCCCACTCTGTGCCAATAGACGCAGACAGGGCGGCTCTGGAGATGCATGCATAGGTGCCCCCATGGAAACAAAATTTCCATGGGGGGGCACTTGCCAAAGAGGAGGAGCTTGGAGCGCCGATGGGTAACCCCAAAAGAAGAGGATGGGGGCTGCTCAGTGAAAAAACATTACACAGAGCAGGTAAGTATTTAATTATTTTTTTTAAATGAAGCAAAAATATTGCTTTAACATGTTATAATAATTTCAAAAGTAATTTTCCATATTTTTTAAGGGTTGTTTCATCTTTTCAGAAAAAATAAAAAGGTGAACTAACACCCTACATCCCTGGTGCCCAACCTGCGCCCCTTTGGTATAAAAAGAGCGGCCCTCAGACCTCAGCAGTTTGTAGTGGAAATATTGATTGAGGTAAAAGCATTGATCTCTCCTAGCCTTATGTAACATGTTCCCTATTTTCCTATTTTCTTTTTCAGCATATCCCCAATCAACAATGTATCCTGTCCACACTCCCTGACCTTCATTTCCTCTATTAGGTCTGCAGTTTCTGAACATTATGTGCGGCCCTTTTGTGAAATCAGGCCCCCCTTTATCTCATAAGTTGGACAACCACTTCCCCACACCTTCCAACCCCCCCCCCCCCGACCTCTGTGAGTGATTTAGTTTCACTGTCCATGCAGCATACTTGAGCAGACTTAGGGTTTGAAAACTGTGCCTCTTCTTTCCCAAGGGATGGCAGGATGGATTAGAGCAGTTTTGATTGGTCAGCATTGCCACATGCTAGTGCTGACCATTCAGAAGCAATCTGATCCATCCTGCTGCCCAGGGCCGGATTAAGAGCATCATGGGCTTGGTGCTGAGGATTTTGAAGGGCCTTAAGGGCCGTGCCTTGGCATGCACCCAGAGGAGGAAGGGTGCAGTCATGCATGCCTAATTCAACATGGGATGCTGTCTCTGAAGCCCATAAACACATCCATGCATCGGCAACTGTCCCTCCTTGTCCGGCCTTCGTGCTGTGTGGGGAGGTTCTGAGGGAGCTGCCTGGTAAAGCGAGCATAGAAGCCAGACTTCTGTGTTTACAAGTGACAGAAGAGCGGTAACAGTGAATATGGCCAACCCGGGGCCTATATTAAGGTAGGGGCCTGGAGCTGCAGCTCCAATAGCCCCTATGTTAATCTGGCCCTGCTGCTGCCCCTGGGTGCTCCCAGTACACAGACTGAACTGTCACTGACCGCTCTCGGTCAAGGCTTCAGATTAGGAGCCAGTGGGATGAGCTCCCAATCATGTGACTGCTGTGCCAACCAATCACCGTGGTCAGATGATACGACTGCTCTCTGTCAAGGCTTCAGATTAGGAGCCAGTGGGAGGAGCTCACAATCATGTGACTGCTGTGACAACCAAGCACAGCAGTCAGATGATACGACCACTCTCGGTCAAGGCTTCTGATTAGGAGCCAGTGGGATGGGCTCCAAATCATGTGACTGGTGTGAGAACCACTGTGAACTGGTAGTGAAAATTGTGTGCCGCTCAGACTACAAGGTTATTACCTGTGTCCTGTGTCCACCACTGTGAGTGCAGGCCAGGGAGGGAGCTTGTCTTGGCTCCAAATAACTGTCAAGCAAAGGATAAATCCCATAAAGCCGCACATCAATGCAGGCCCACTGGTATTGGAATGAATGGCATTAGCCTGGGCTCCCGCCAGGCCACACCAGCATGTCCTGGCCTGGCGGGAGCCCAGGCTGTAACTGCCATTCATTCCAATACCAGTGGGTCTGCATTGATGTGTGGCTTCATGGGATTTATCCTTTACTGTGAGAACTAATCACAACGGTCACAAGATACAGAAGCCATGTCGCCTACCGGGCATTAAAGCCCACCTAATGTGTGTTATGTGATTAAACTAATGTTTTTTTAATGATTTCTTTCCTTATCCAGACAAATATCTGTCGGAGCACATTTGTTGTATAAATAACTCCTGTATTTATTTTTTTTCATTTCTATATTGAAATCTATTATTTGGTGATTTAGTTGAGCTTGGGGGCCATAAACTGTAAATAACATAGTGCGGCATGTCTGAGCTGCTATTGCAGGCTGCTGTGGGCAGGAGTTCAGCGGAAACGTGGAAAGTATCAAGAGACTTGGCGCTCGGCGTGTACGCTATATTCCGGATATATTGCTTAGGTTGCAGCTTGAGACCAAATCACTCAGCTTAGTCATCCGGGGATGCAGAACTGCCGCTGTCTTATAATATTAATAGCTGCTTGTCGCTCTGTCAGCATAAAGCCATTTTAGAGTAACCGTCTAACATACACAGAAGAGGCGGCCATTTTTATCCACAGGCTTAGACAACCTTTGGCCAATTATTCATGGTGGGTAAGTGGTATAATGAATTCAAGAGAAGAAACTGTCTTTTTTCCATTGGTTCTCCTGATTTAATACCACTGGTTTAAAGGTCAAGTCTAGCTTTTGGCAAAAATAAAAGTCCCTAGCATCTTACAAGAAAAAAAAAGGCTGCTCTGGCTGCTTTACTCACCCAATCTCTGCCACTGTCCACTTGCAGATCCAACACTGGATCGGCCCCTACTGGACAAAATGTGTTAGAAGGGGTTCCCTAATGCGTAGGAATCCAAGCTGAAGCATTTTCTTACCAAGAGAAGTTTATCGAATGCAGAGACAAGCGCCATTTTGTTGTAGTACTAAAAACAAAAATGTAGTGACAAAAAACTGCACTGCATTAAAGCAACATTACAAAACTGCACAGTGATACTGCAATTATAGGTCACAATCCTTCTACCGACAAAATATTCTTAACCACTGTACTTCAAGTGATTGGAAATCACTGTACAGCTCTTGACTGGGGACTCGACTTTTTAAATGGGGACACAAATGGAACACGTACTACAACAAAGACAGAAAGAGAGTAGTCCGTGTTCCAATAATTTTTTTTTTTTTATATCTGAAGTTGGCAGCAAGGCCGGTATGTTGCAGGGTTTCTCATGGTCAGTTTCCTCCTTGGTCTGGTAAGACAGAAGATAGGCACTACCTGGGCCCATCTATTTAGACCCATAGACTTGAGGTTGCTGTTCACCCATAGTGCTGATGGTTGTTCTGTGTACAAATGGGACACTTTTTATGTATGGACAGACTCCTGAAAGCCAGGACTGTCCCCGGAAACCCTACCTTAGTGATACTGAACACTGGTTTAAAAATATCCCATTCATGTATGCATCCTTCTATAGCTCTCAGCCTCCTCCAAATCTCAACAATGCAATTTTTTTTTTGCTGCTGTGATCTGAATTCCTGTTAGAGGGTGGCTATGTTAGTTCTCCATGGTCCCACTGTATGTAGGAATGTAGCCACCTGCTCTTGCTCACTCCTGAGATGGATTAGGAATATGGGACTTGTTGTGTGCATAGAGCAGTGTACATGACCACAACTAATGCACACTGCCCATTCCAAAACAACGGAAGTGAGTAAGGGCAGATCATTCATGTTGCATTTACTTCCTAGAATCCATCTGTCATTAGCTCAGGCATGCAGGAAGGAGAGTGTGCTTAGCTCAGAAAACCCTTCCCCCTCATCCTGAAGACTCCTGGGATGTATGACATAATTTGCCTGTGCCGGGAAACCAGGAAGTGATTGAAGTAATGTAAAAAGTTTAATACAAGTAAATATGATAAACTTTCTGTGACGAGACCCTTGCTCGCTTGCTTCCGCTCTCCCGACACTCCTCTGTTTCTAGTGAGTCAGCTTGCAGATCGCAACGTCTGATGGTTCGGTCAACCAAGGATCCGGGATCCGAAATACAGCTATGTGCCGTCCGAAATCCATTAGAACACACACCAGGCAGGCTGTATGTAAGTTCAATACAGAATTTGGAACATCCTTCCCCCAACAACCGCTTTCCCATTGGTCAATTGCACAGTACCTGCAGTTCCCCATAAGGTCCTCTCCAGCCATGCAAATGAGGACTTGAAAATGAGTCAACAGGGATTGGTCAGATAGCTTGACCAGAAGGACTGCCATGTGCAAGGAGACAGAAGCCCCCAGGGGGCAATCAATGTACACAATAGCCAGACACAGAACAATGGTTCCCTAACGAGCCCTCAATACACATTACTCTGAGTGTCAATACATCCCTTAATGGGGTGAATGGAAAGCCACCTCAGACAAAAGCAACGTTGTTAGCCAGCCCGTCTCCTCATTGAACTTCCTGGAATGACCATATTAGGAGTGGTACTTCCTGGTCAGAGACCTCATACTATACAGGGAATAAAAATCTTCATATTACAAGGGGGACATTATTCCTGAATATGACTGTCCCATTTGTAGTAGTCCAAACCATATTTTCAGTGTTCACCACCCTCCTGGTCACCCTGCATCCATAACAGATGCAGGGTGATTTAAACATAAGAGAGCCCCATAAGGCTGGGCATGGTGCCCCCCGACCTCTCTAAAGGAATTTGGGGTCCACAACCCCCATGCCCAAAGTGACTCCCGTCACACTTTCTATTTACTAATGCTAGCAGAATAAGGATTAAAAAAATCAATGTTGATAGAGAGTAAAGTTCCACTTTAACTGATACTGCTGACACTGGTTGGCCTAGGCATCTAGATAACAATGTCCTCTGGTGGTGAAAGGGTTAATAAAATAATTTTATTGTGGTGTCTATAGACTTGCCCACTGTTGACCCAGTGTGGAACTGGACAGTCTACCGTTCACCCTTGTGTCCGGTTTTAACACAATCTTTTTTATTTATGACCTTTTTTCAGGAAAACACTTCTTGTAAAAGAGATTGGCTTTTCATAGTGTTCTCGTGCCTCTTACTGCAAGGACCCAGCTGGAGAAAATTAGATTTTCGATCTTCTCCCTCTGTGTATGATAGCTGAGCAGGTGTGAACCAAGGGAAGAGCAAAGTTTTCATGATAAAACCAAAGCTTAGAGGACTTTGCTTTGTGCTTTCTTTGCTAATATTTCTTTGGACCCTAAACGTAGGACTGGTAGTCCTACTGGTAGTTGGCAAAATTCACATACCTTGTGGCTTGTATCTCTGTGCTCCTCCATTTCTACCAATAATTAGGAACAATAAAAACAAAAAAAAAAATTGTGCAACAATGTTAATGGTAGCCACAGACTTGTGTTATCATTGTTTCATGATAGTTTACATTTTTGGACTTGTATTTAAGATGTGCAAAGATCACAAAAGATCACGCAAACACTTGTAGGTTTAACATTTATTCAACTTAATGTAATTGTTCCACGTAGAAAATCTCCCAAAGTGAGGGGAGTTCTCTACTTAAACAGTTGGTATGCCTATTGGAAGATTTCCACTTATCTTTTGTTCTGGGGACAACTCAGAATGGTTCAGCCCACAGGTAGCAATACAAATTTTCTATCCCAATAAAAAGTTATCAGGCTCTGCAACTTCTTGAAAAGGGAAATTATAATGGTTTTGGGAATGTTGAACATTTTGTATTAGGCACCTCTTTTGAAGTCAAAAAAGTATACAAAATAGTATCAGGATAAATCCAAAAGTGGTTTAAGAGACACTCACACGTCTTGTAAAGAAGACAGATCAAAACAGCAGCATTTTATTGTTGTATCAGATAGTAGGAGAATAGATATAAAAAATACAACTTAAAAAAATACTCACAACCAATAATTATTTGGCTCAGTTTTACTCAATTGTAAACTGTTTAAAAACTGTTGTAAAAAAAACTATATCTATAAATATACACTGCTCAAAAAAAATTAAAGGAACACTTTAAAAACACATCAGAACATGGGGAAAAATCTCATGCTGGATATTTATACTGATATGGACTGGGTAATGTAGTCCCAGGAAGACGTCGTCTATGACGAAACGCGTTGGTAAGGCATGCTGATATCACCACGACACCCGGAAGTCGGGCTGCGGCGTTCCATTGAACGAGCTGTGTTTTAGCACTATTGATGTCTACATAAATGTGAGTTTTTTACCGTGGTTTTAATAAAGTGGTCTATACATACTACACTATTGTGGCCCCCTTTTCTTGCATATCCCTTTGGGAGCATTGGGCATTGGAGTGATCAGGCTTTCTATGGTGTTTGGTGTATATTGCGGTTTGTTGCTGGCAGCACAGATTACCCAGAGAGAGATGCCACGATATCTGAAGGAATCCATTGATGTCTCTATTCCTTTTTTGATGCCTATATACATCTTGGATCTGGTAAGCCCTTAGTGTGCTTCTAGCATGCAGCACTGGCCGTGGATGAAGTCACTTTAATTTGGTGGTGGACTCCTTTCCTGCACTCAGCACCCTACTTTGGATTTTTGTTGTTCTTTTGGACATTTATTTATATTGAACAGGGTTTGTGTTTTGGAATATTCAATACTGATTATTTAAGTTTACACGTTATTGGATTATATAATCACTTATTCACCTGTATTTGTTTATACAAGATTTCATGTAAGTTTGATTTGCTATCAACACTTAAATTTAGCGCGGCTTTCTTTTTACAATTAAATGTATTAGGAACATAAGGATGCCACATTGTTTGATGGAAATGAAAATTTGCTGAAATTTCATTGCAGCAACTCAAAATGGTACTCAGTAGGTTGTATGGCCCCCACTTGCTTCTATGCATGCCTGACAACGTCGGGGCATGCTCCAAATGTGACGATGGATGGTGTCCTGGGATAATTCCTCCCAGATCTGGACCAGGGCATCACTGAGCTCCTGAACAGACTGAGGTGCAACATGGTGGCGTCGGATGGACCGAAACATAATGACCCAGAGGTGTTCTATTGGATTTAGGTCAGGCAAACGTGGGGGCCATTCAATGGTATCAATTCCTTTACCCTCCAGGAACTGGCTGCATACTCTCGCCGCATGAGGCCAGCATTGTCAACTTAGGGAACAGTGAATACGGGACAACTTAGGGAACAGTGACCATAGGTCAATTGGTTTCAGTATTAATTACAGTAATAGGAAACACAAGGGTAATATAAGGACACTGAATTTCAAAAGAGCCAATTTCCCTAAACTGCGCTCGCTGCTAGAAAATATCAAATGGGATAGAACCCTGGGAACAAAGAACACGGAGGAAAAATGGGAGTGCTTCAAGAGCATACTTAACAAGGGGGTGGGCCAGTGCATTCCACAGGGAAATAAATTTAAAAGAGCAAAACTAAACCCTGGGTGGCTAAACTCCAACATAAAAATGTATATTAGAGCTAAAGAAAAGGCCTTCAAAAAATACAAGACTGAGGGGTCATTGGCAGCATTTAAGCATTATAAAGAGTGTAATAAGAAATGTAAAGATGAAATCAGGGCGGCTAAAATGGAACACGAGAGACATATAGCGGAGGAGAGTAAAAAGAACCCCAAGAAATTCTTTAAGTATATAAACAGTAAGAAAGCGAGGCCAGAACACATTGGCCCCATAAAAGATGATAAAGGAAAAATGGCCACTGAGGACAGAGAAAAGGCGGAAGTGTTAAATAATTTCTTCTCTTCAGTCTTCACAAAGGAATCGGGGGGCTACACGAACCCCGCTTGTAAGGCCGAACTAAATAATACACCTCAGGAAGTGCCGCCATGGCTAACAGAGGATAGACTTAGAGCTAAATTAGAGAAACTTAACATAAATAAATCCCCGGGACCGGATGGCTTGCACCCAAGGGTTCAAAATGAGCTCAGTCAGGTGATTGCCAGACCATTATTCTTGATCTTTAAGGATAGTTTACAGACAGGTATGGTGCCAGCTGATTGGAAAAAAGCCAACGTGGTACCAATATTTAAAAAGGGGCCGAGATATATCCCGGGTAACTATAGGCCGGTCAGCCTAACATCAGTAGTCTGCAAAATTTTGGAGGGGATGATAAGGGACCACATACAAGACTTTAGCAATGAAAACGGTATTATAAGTAGTAATCAGCATGGATTCATGAAAAATCGTTCATGCCAAACCAATCTATTAACCTTCTACGATGAAGTGAGCTGCCACTTAGATAAAGGTAAGCCTGTGGATGTGGTGTATCTGGACTTTGCAAAGGCCTTTGACACCGTTCCCCACAAACGCTTACTGTACAAACTAAGGAAGGTAGGTATGGACCATAAGGTGAGTACCTGGATAGAGAACTGGCTCCAGGGGAGAGTACAGAGGGTGGTGATTAATGGGGAGTACTCGGATTGGGCGGGTGTGGAAAGTGGGGTCCCCCAGGGTTCTGTCCTGGGACCAATCCTGTTTAATTTATTCATAAATGATCTAGAGGAGGGGATATCTAGTACAATCTCAGTATTTGCAGATGATACTAAATTAGGCATGCCAATATCTTCTATGCAGGATGTGGAAATCTTGCAAGCAGACCTGAACAAAATAACGGGGTGGGCAACTACATGGCAGATGAGATTTAATGTAGAAAAATGTAAAGTAATGCACTTGGGGGCCAGTAACCAGAAAGCAAGCTACTCACTAGGGGGGGAACCTCTGGGTGAGTCTAGGATGGAAAGGGACCTGGGGGTACTGGTAGACAACAGGCTTGGAAGTGGCATGCAATGCCAAGCCGCTGCAAGCAAAGCCAACAGAATACTGGGTTGTATAAAAAAGGGGATTCACTCCAGAAATAAAGAGATTATTCTTCCACTCTACAAGACTCTGGTCCGGCCACATCTGGAGTATGCTGTCCAGTTCTGGGCACCGGTCCTCAGGAAGGATGTGCTGGAACTGGAGAAAGTCCAGAGAAGGGCAACAAAAATAATTAGGGGAATGGAGGACATCGGCTATGAGGAAAGACAACAAGCACTGAACCTATTCTCTCTGGAGAAGAGACGCTTGAGGGGGGATATGATATCAATGTACAAATACTGTACTGGCGACCCTAGCATAAGGAACAAACTATTTAGAGTAAGGGAATACAATAAGACACGTGGCCACTCACTAAAACTAGAGGAAAGGCGGTTTAACCTTAAAGTGCGTAAGGGGTTCTTCACTGTAAGAGCGGTAAGGATGTGGAATTCTCTTCCGCAAGCAGTCGTATCAGCGGGGAGCATTGATAGTTTCAAAAAACTATTGGATGGACACCTTAAAGACCACAACATACAGGGGTATACAATGTACGGTTAAAAGCAAACACACACACATAGGTTGAACTGGATGGACTTGTGTCTTTTTTCAGCCTCACTAACTATGTAACTATGTAACTATGTAATTGTCGTGCACCAGAAGGAACCCAGGACCCACTACACCAACATAGGGTCTGACAATGGGTCCAAGGATTTTATCCTGATACCTAATGGCAGTAAGGGTGCCATTTTCTAGCCTGTGGCGGACCTGCCAATTCTGGTGTTCAATGACAAATGCCAGTCGAGCTCCATGGTGCCTAGCAGTGAGCACAGGGCTCACTAGAGCACGACGGGCACTCAGGCCACCCTCATGAAGTCTGTTTCTGATTGTTTGGTCGGAAACATTCACACCAGTGGCCTGCTGGAGGTCATTTTGTAGGGCTCCGGCAGTGCTCATCATGTTCCTCCTTGCACAAAGAAGCAGATACCGGTCCTACTGATGGCTTAAGGACCTTCTACAGCCCTGTCTAGCTCCCCCTCCCTCTTGAGACTTTTCTGGGGGACACAGTAAACCTTCTGGCAATGGCATGTAATAATGTGCCATCCTAGAAGACTTGGACTGCCTGTGCAACCTCTATAGGGTCCAGGTATCATCTCATGCTATCAGTAGTGAGTGACACTGACCCTAACCATATTCAAAACAATAAGAAAAGATGAGTAGGGGGGGGGGGGGAGGAGGATATCAGTGGCCTCCACCTGTAAAAATATTCCTGTTTTGGAGGTCATCTCATTGTTGCCCATCTAGTGCACCTGTTGGTAACTTCATTAACACCAAAGCAGCTGAAACGGATTAACCACCCTTTCTGCTACTTAACTAGCCAGATCAATATCCCAGGACTTTAATTGACTTGATGCTATATACTGTGACTAAAAAGTGTCCCTTTAATCTTTTTTGAGCAGTATATATATATATATATATATATATATATATATATATATATATAATGTATATATATTATTGTCAAGGTATTACCTTGCCCTCCTGTTGGCAGCCATCTTGGACACGTGCAGACTGCTGCCTCATATAAACTCTGATTGCATCATCACTTGCCTGCTGCCTGGGTGTCGCACAGTGATGATGCTGCACACCCAACTATATCTATCACCTGATGGGTTGCAGTCCTTGCCCTTGCATTTGTCCTCCAAGGTGCATCTCTGGTTGCAGTCCTCTGTTCTCCGTGTTCCTCCGTGTATGACCTGGCTTGGCTGACGACTCTCCTGGCTCTCGACCCGGCATTGGCAGACGACCCGCTTTTGGACTTGACCTCGGCTTGTTCCTGCTCTCACTTCCTCACTCTTTCTGTGCGTTTATTGTTGTTTGCTCCAATAAACTGCTTTATTTTACCTGCATCCCCATGTGGTCTGCTTTTCTGGCTACCTGACAATTATATATACAAGGGTTGGACAAACATATGGAAACATTAGGTAAAAGAATAAAATTGTTACCTAATATGGTGTTGGATCGCTATTGGCATCCAAGACGACCTGAACTCTCCTGGTATTTGAAAAATATTTTTCCGGGTCAGAATCCTGCGCAATGTCCTTTTGTCTCTTACGTTCAGTTGATCATGACGATCGCGCTTATGTTTATCAGACAATGTTTTCCCGAAAACGGTATATGCCGTCATAACCTTTGATACTGTACCTCACAACACTGCAAATAAACTGGCAACTTCAGTCACCGAGGCACCAGCTAAGCTAAGCTGCACCTACATTTTGCCTTCTTTGAAGCTCTGACATGACTGTATCACTAGCAGCGCACGCAGTGAATGGCGAATGTGAGGCTTCCCACTTGTTAAATAGATGTCTCATCACACAGTGGAAGCAATAAATGTGAGGAAAGGGGGGATGTCCTGTTTTAAGGCCCCCCTTTCCCTCATTGGATGGTGGCGGTAGGAGTTTCAAGCCCCCCATTGATTGATTTCAAAGGGGGGGGGGGGTTTGTGATAGGTCAAAAAGGTCCAACTGATTGGGATTGTCTGGTGGGTCCTCTAGGACAGGTAATTTAAGGTCACCTGACCCCCCCCCCCCAGAACATTCCAGAAATCCAGAGGATCCATATTTAAGCAAGAGCCTGAGGGGGGTCTTTCAGTCACCAGAGGGATATTTGAAGGGCACCCTACTGGTTTTGGCTGATTTTGTTAACAGTTTTAAAAGTATTTATTGATTAATAGAGTTATGGTAAATTGTTAATAGTTTATATTTGTAAGAACCAATAAACAAGGACGTGGCCGTAATTAATCCAGTTTGTTATGCCTAGTGTTCTTTGTATGCTTGGAGTTTATGCTGCCTTCTGTCCCATGTTACATCACTTCCGCTTTCAACACAAAACATGTCATCACTTTCACACCTTCAAATCATGTAGTGTTTCTATAGTTTTGCCAAGCCAATATTGAGTTGGCCCACCCTTTGCAGATATAACAGCTTCAACTCTTCTAAGAAGGCTGTCCACAAGGTTTAGGAGTGTGTCTATGGGAATGTTTCACCATTCTTGCAGAAGTGCATTTGTGAGGTCAGGCACTGAAGTTGAAGAGAAGGCCTGGCTCGCAGTCTCCGCATTAATTCATCCCATAGGTGTTCTGTCGGGTTAGGGTCAGGACTTTGTGCAGGCCAGTCAAGTTCCTCCACCCCAAACTTGCTCATCCATGTCTTTATGGACCTTGCTTTGTGCACTGGTGCGCAGTCATGTTGGAACAGGAAGGGGCCATCCCCAAACTGTTCCCACAAAGTTGGGAGCATAAAATTGTCCAAAATGTCTTGGTATGCTGACGCCTTAAGAGTTCCCTTCACTGGAACTAAGGGGCCAAGCCCAACCCCTGAAAAACAACCCCACATTATTATCCACCCTCCACCAAATGATTTGGACCAGTACACAAAGCAAGGATCATAAAGATATACATATGTAGCAGATTTTCCAGGCATTGGGCCTGATGTGGATCTGCCATGGTTACCGGTAACACCTTCAGCCCATTTAAGCTGAATACCCAAGTGTGAGATTTGAGTCAAGGACCAGTCAAGCATCTTTGGTTTGTTTTGTTTATTTTATATTGGGGATGGGAGAAGGGAAGCTCAACTAGGTACAAAATGGAACACTTGAAGAAAAATGCCTTTCAGCGCTGTCTTGACGCCGGCTGGGGGCCGACCAACGCTTGCTGGCGCTTCAGAAATACTGACTTGCTGCACTGTACTTGAAACTTGACTTCTGACACTCTGGTTAGCTCAAAAGTCCTGGACTGTACTGAGAATTGACTTCTGCAAATTTAAAAACGTACAAATAATATAATATTAACCCAAACCCTTACATTTCTGGCTCAGTTTTAATATCTTTGGTTTCTGTATATCCCTTTGTTTGTACAAAATAAACATTTAGTACATAAAAAAAAAAGTCCAAAGGGCTAGAGATTAGCAAAAGAGAATGCACAACAGAACACCTTGCTTTGCAGCTCCCTATGTCTGATATAAACCTCCTACTGAACCATTTGATAAAGGAGGAGTCACTGCTTTGATGAACCATTGAAGGAAGCTAAAAAAAATAACAACCATATCAATGATGTGAAAAGGATACTAGAGTATCCATGATCCAGATGAATAAAAGATCATCAAATAAAAATATGGAAGATTTAATTTCTTCTTTTCTTAATTTGTATTTTTTTTATTCTATCTTATATAACAAATAGATGTAAAAATACACATTTGTCATCATATTAAGCCCCGTACACACGTACTGATCGTCGGCCGAACGATCGGCCGTCTTTTGTCCCCGGGCTGTCGTGTCAGTTGAAAACTGCAAAAGACTGCACACGAATTTTGTCGGCCAACAACAGCCGACTGCAGAAGTGATGTCATGTGATGGTTAACTTTCCTTGTCTTTTTTCTTTTCTGAGCATGCCCAGTCTTGCTAATCTGCTGTCTGTCGGCCGAATTCTGTACTGACTGGCGAACAATCGGCCGTTCTGGCGTTGGCCAACAAAAATTTTAATGCCTGCACGACAGATTCTGTTCGGCCGAAAATGCGCTGTCGGCTGTCGGAAGCATCATACTAACAAGCCTACAATCGGCCGATCGGTCGTCGGCCGAATATTTACGGCCGACAATCGGTACGTGTGTACGGGGCTTTAGTGTGACAGGTGTTTACAATTCCAGAGTCTCATTAAATTTGCCGCCATTTAGTATCCTGGTTACATCAAACTAAACGTTTAGAGCCCATTCACACTACCGCGACTTGTCAGGCGACTTGTCAGCCTGACAAGTCGCGCTCCCTCGCGGTCCATTGAGTAGTACAGGACCCATTCTAATAGGACGACACAAGTCGCTCCGACTTAGAGAAAGGGTCCTGTTCTACTTTGGGGCGACCTCGGAGCGACTTGCATAGACTTCCATTATGTGAAGTCCCTGCAAGTCGCGCCGAAGTCGCGGTGCACAGCGGTGCACGCGACTTCACAGGTCGCCCCCCCCGAAGTCGTGTCGCCTCAGTGTGAACCGGCTCTAACGTTATCATGATTCTGACCATAATATACAAAGAAATAAAATAAGCACAAACCCCCAATGCAGTACATTCCCTTTAAGGCACGGGAATAGCAGGCCATGGTTGCAGCTCATCTATGACAGCCAGAAAGTTTTTCCAGAAAGTTTTCTGGTCCAGAAGGACACAGCAAAGACAAGAAATGTAAAAAGCGAGAAATAATGATATATCACTGAGGAAATGAAGACTCCGACACAAGAAGGTTAGAAAAGCCAGCTTGTGTTTTAAAGCTTTTGAGTAAATAGATGAACTAAAATCCACCAAATGCCAACATTGACTTTTTTTTGTCAGAGATGACTGCTGTGTAATAATGCTCGGTAGGAGACGGATTTCCCTATTAATTGTAAGAATAAAGAAAACCTGCAATAAGATAAAGGTTCCTTGTGTAGCAGAATCCATTCCCCGCATGGCCCTTTCTACACGCCATTTTATCTTTTCTCTTTCTTTGTTTAATTGGCTTTTGTAAAGAGCTGGAGTCCATTGTCCCTGTGTGCGCTGGAAGCTTTCTACCAGTGCCACTTGTGCCGAAGAAGTGACAGGTAATGACGCCGCATTTCACTGCTCTCTGACCTGCAGCGCAGGAGAAAGCTTTAACACCTCCCTAGAAACCACTCTCTGCTGTAAAAGCATTCAATGGCTTTCTGATGGCGATAATAACATGGCGTTGGCTGGGCCCTGTAATGAATGGAAACAGCTGTTTATGACTCAAAATGATCTCTTGCAGAAAAGTATGTGGCTAGGTCTGAAAAAAAAGGTTTATTTTCTTCAAAGAAAAAGTAGAAACACAATTGTATTGAAAAGGCCTTCCCATTATTCATGGATGTAAGGGGTACTTTCCATTAAATTACAGCAGCTAAAGTCCGTCATGGATAAAAAATATTGTAGGCAGTTTTTTAAATCATCACTGGGCACTGATTACCTGTTGCAGAGATGTTATTTTGCAGATCGGGAAGTTTTGGCGGCGCCATATGAGTGCTGAGTCTTTTTGGCATGGGGCTGTGATCTTGCGATTTTTACCCTTAGACCTTTCTCAACCAAGGTTCCATGGAACCCTAACAGAGACAGGGAGATATTGGTGTACACTGCTCCAGGCTGGCCCAACTTGTATCAGTCACTCCACCATATACTTGGGTGCCAGTCCGGTCGGCAGCCACAAATACTCCAGAGAAAATAAAAGGGTTGATGGCACTCCAGTACAAACTTTACAGTATCGAACATATAACATGTCAAAGAAATATCCAGATGGATAGGGAGCAGAGTTAATGCGTTTCACGCAATCTGCGCCTAATTCATAACAGAGTACCATCAACCCTTCTGTTTTCCATAGGGCTTCCTCCAGAGCTTGCTAGGGGTTCCTTAAAGTGGAGTTCCACCCTATTTTTATACTTACCTCCATCTTCTCGCTCCGGGTCACCTGAAAAAGAAATGGATAATCGCATATTTTTTTTTTTTTTACTTACCTCGTAGCGAAGAAAATATACTTACCTTACGTCCTTCTTCCTCCTTCCTCGGCCGCGGCCCGTCGTCACTTCCTGGCTCTGCAATGATTCCTGGGAGCTGAACGTCATAGCTCCCAGGAATCATTGCGCCTGCACCGGCCCCGACGTCCGTTCCGGGTCGCGCGCGTCATCCCCTTCTAAACAGCTTCTGGGCATGCCCAGAAGCTGTAGAGGGATGACGCGCGCGACCCGGAAGTGACGTTGGGGCCGGCGCAGAGCATCGTGGGACCAAAGAAGGCGGAAGAAGACGCCGAAGGGGATCTCGCTGGCTTCAAGCTGCCCACATCTGAGATGGCAGCGCTGGACAAGACGTTTGCAAGGTAAGTATTTGTCCTAACAGGTAAGTGCAACCCGGGACAGATCAGAGGCTAGCCATTGTGGAATGCACTAGCCCTGACTGTCCCGGGGGTATTAAAAAAAAAAAAAAATCCAGGGTGGAACTCCGCTTTAAGCAATTAGCAATTTCTGACTCTCACATAAGCAACCACTGGCATCAATGATTTTTTTAGCTACACTATATTGTCAAAAGTATTGGAACACCTGCCTTTACACACACAAGAACTTTAATGGCATCCCATTCTTAAGGTCCGTACACACGAGTCGAAATTCTGCCAGGAATTTTCATCCGACGACCGATCTGCCGATTTTCGGCTTGTTACTATGATGCTTCCGGCAACCGACTCCGACTTTTTGGCCGAAAAAAATCTGGTGTGCAGGCTATAAAATTTTTGTCCTCCATCAAAACACGTCCGATTTTCGTGCAGTCAGTACAGATTTCGACAGGGAAAAATCTAATGAGCAAGTCTGGGCATGTTCAGAGAAGAAAGAACACAAAGAAAGCAAACCAACACATGACATCACTTCTGAAGTAGAATTTTGTCGTGCGGGGAAATTTGTGTGCAGTCTAGGCACATTCCAACCAACAAAACACAACTCTGGACAAAAGATGAACGACCGGTCGGCGGAAATTCGTTGCGTGTGTACTAGCCTTTAGTCCAAAGGGTTTAATGTTGAGTTGGCCCACCCTTTGCAGCTATAACCCCTACAACTCTTCTGGGAAGGCTGTCCACAAGGTTTAGGAGTGTGTCTATGGAAATGTTTGACCATCCTTCCAGAAGCGCATTTGTGAGGTCAGGCACTGATGTTGGACAAGAAGGCCTGGCTCACAGTCTCCACTCTAATTCATCCTAAAGGTTTTCTATCAGGTTAAGGTCAGCAATCTGTGCAGGCCAGTCAAGTTTCTCCACCCCAAACTCGCTCTTCCATGTCTTTAGGGACCTTGCTTTGTGCACTGGTCCAAATCATTTGGTGGAGGGGGGGGGGGATTATGGTGTGGGGTTGTTTTTCAGGGGTTGGGCTTGGCCCCTTAGTTCCAGTGAAAGGAACTCTTAAGGCGTCGGCATACCAAGACATTTTGGTAAATTTCACGATCCCAAGTTTGTGGGAACAGTTTGGGGATGGCCCCTTCCTGTTCCAATATGACTGCACACCAGTGCACAAAGCAAGATCCATAGCGACATGGATGAGCAAGTTTGGGGTGGAAGCACTTAACTGGCCTGCACAGAGTCCTGACCTCAACCTGGTAGAAAACCTTTGGGATAATTTAGAGTGGAAACTGCGAGCCAGGCCTACTCGTCCAACATCAGTGCCTGACCTCACAAATGGGCTTCTGGAAGAATGGTCAAACATTCCCATAGACACACTCGTAAACCTTGTGGACAGCCTTCCCAAAAGAGTTGAAGCTGTTATAGCTGCAAAGGGTGGGACAGCTCAATATTAGACCCTATGAACTGCGTGTAAAGGCAGGTGTTCCAATATTTTTGACAATATATTGTATCTTTAAGGGGGGATTCTTCAGACAGAAGGAGCATTACTCCTGGTGATCATCACAATAATCTACTGTAGATATAATAATGATTACCCTGAGATGAAACATGGTTTTAACTGTTCCTTCATGGTAAAAAGGTATAGAAAGTCTGCCTTAGGGTGTTATCAGATGGGCTATTCATTAGCAGCAGCACCCTAATTAACAAAGTGAAGGAATGGCTCACCCTAATAGAGCCACAGCCTCACCCGGAACTCTGCTAAAGGAACCTCCACTGCTAATGAAGGGATGGTATCTCACTGAACCTTGATTGCTGGTGAAGGGATGGTATCTCACTGAACCTCGATTGCTGATGAAGGGCTCTTTCACACACTCCGTCCGCTGGACGGAGTCCGTTTTTCTCAGCGGGGGATCGAGCCGCCGATCCCCCGCTGAGCAGCAGGAGGACAGCTGTGTGCGGAGACACATCTGTCAGGTCCCCATGCATCTCTATGGGGGAAATCGGATGTCAACGGACCGTCAGTCCGTTCTCACCCGATCCCATCCGATCCGATCCGCTGGACGGATGGAAAATAGGGTTTCCATCCGTCCAGATTTGACGGATCGGATCGGGTCAGATGTCAGTGGACATGTCTCCGCTGACATCCGATGCCCCATAGGAATGCATGGGGGGACCGTTCAGATCCGCCAAAAAAACGGACAGGCGGATCTGAACGGTCCGCCTGTGTGAAAGGGGCCGAAGGGATGATATATCATTGAATCTTGATTGTTGGTGAAGGGATGGTATTTCATTGATCTCCATTGCTGGTGAAGGGATGGTATCTCACTGAATTTCGATTGCTAGTGAAGGGATGGTATTTCATTGAATCTTGATAGCTGGCGAAGGAATGGTATCTCACTGAATATTGATTGTTGGTGAATGGATGGTATCTCACTGAATATTGATTGTTGGTGAATGGATGGTATTTCACTGAATCTTGATTGTTGGTGAAGGGATGCTATATCACTAAATCTTGATTGCTGGTGAAGGGATTGTATGTAATTGAATCTCGAAAGTTGGTGAAGGGATGGTATCTCACTGGATCTTGATTGTTAGTAAAGGGATGGTATATAATTGAATCCTAATAGCTGGTGAAGGGATGGTATATCATTGAATCTGATTGCTGGTGAAGGGATGGTATCTCACTAAATATCGTTTGCTGGTGAAGGGATTGTATCTCACTGAACCTTAATTGCTGGTGAAGGGATGGTAGAGAATTTAATCTTGATTGTTGGTGAAGGGATGGTAGAGAATTTAATCCTGATTGTTGGTGAAGGGATGGTATGTTACTGAACCTCGACTGCTGGTGAAGGGATGCTATCTCACTAAATATCGTTTGTTGGTGAAGGGATGGTATCTCACTGAATTTTGATTGCTGGTGAAGGGATGGTATCTCACTGAATTTTGATTGCTGGTGAAGGGATGGTATCTCACTGAACCTTGATTGCTGGTGAATGGATGGTATGTCACTGAACCTCGACTGCTGGTGAAGACATGGTATTTCACTGAATCTTGACTGATCCATCCACGTCTCTATACTTTATTTTGTTGTGAAATCACTTTGAAAAACACCCTCCTAGAATTTCTAGCCACATCTTGAGTAAGGGCAGATGATTCATGTAGCATTTACTTCCAGGAGTCAATCTGCCCTTAGCTCAGGCATGCAGACAGGAGGGTGTGCTTAGCTGTGAAAACCTCTCCTGAAGATTCCTGGAGTGTATGGTGTAATTTGCCTAGGCATGGAAGCCAACTCTGCATGCTCTACAGCTGTGTGTTGCAGCTGCAGGTCCCAGGAATATCTCTACGTAGGCCCTGCATGCTGTACAGCCGTGTGCGGTTGCTGTGGGCCCTGGAAATGTCATTACACAGCCTCTGCATACTATACAGTGTGCAGTGGTTGCTGAACCCAGAGACATCATTATGATGGTTCTGCATGCCGTACGGCTGTGTGCGCTTACTGTGGGTTCCGGGTATGTCATTACGAAGCCGTTGAGCGCTGTATGGCTAGTGTGCAGGCTGCGGGATCTAGGAATGGCATTATGTAGGCATTGCATGCTGTAAGGCTAGTGCGCTTACTGTGGGTTCCGGGTATGTCATTACGAAGCCGTTGAGCGCTGTATGGCTAGTGTGCAGGCTGCGGGATCTAGGAATGGCATTATGTAGGCATTGCATGCTGTACGGCTAGTGCGCTTACTGTGGGTTCCGGGAATGTCATTACGGAGGCTCTGCACGCTGTTGGGCCATATGCTTGGAGCCTTAGAGTGAAACAAAAAGCCAGATAATTGTCTTGCTTTCGTTGCTGACCCCTACAATTGTTACCGGCGCTCGGTGACCCCCCGTGGACTCAGGACACCTGCAGAATATGATAACGCAATGACTGGTGCTCTTTACATAACAGCAAGCGGCTCTAAAAATCGCATTGTGCGTTCTATTCACTCCTCCCTGACCCTTCAAACACAAACACGCTTTATCGCATGGTAACAGTGCATCAGCCCCACTGTACTCACCCGGTACAATTATCTCCATCCTCCGCTGTATAATGGATGCATCTCGTGTAAGCTGAGCGGCTGAATCACCTTATCTCCCGCATTACAGAAGCACAGCTACTGGATAAATTAAACAGGATTATCTACAATGGCGAGTTAACCTGAGCGATAGGATCTGCTCAGGCCCAGTGGTGACAAAATAAAACCGTTTATACGAGAGCTATAAATGGTTCTGGTGGTCGTGTTTACAGAAAATAGAAAGGGCACGGGAGGCAATGGGATTCTTTTTTCATTGCTTTAAAATGTCAGAAAATAACATTTTCAGTGTGGTGAAGATGACACATATTGTTTTACTGCATTTGTTTTTTTTTATTCAAGTATATCTTAACCCAAGAACAAAAAAAATGAAATATATTGCAGCTTACCAATCTTTGGATGCCTTGGCTGCATTAGTTTTCTTTTTTCAGGCCAAGTAAATTTTTTTATACATATACATACCTGTTTGATCCTGCCAGAAATCAAGTTTACTTGCAATTTTCTAAACTGAAATCTTAAACAATGTTATCAGCTTTCCATGTTCATTTTATGGTCTACAAAATAGTGATCTACCGATATAATTTTTTTATTGCCGATACCGATATTTTGATCATCGCATGATATCTGCCGATATTTTCAGACATTTTTTTCTACAGGTACTCTTGTGGAGGGATCTGGGGGTCCCCCAAACCCCTCCTCTGCACCTGAAAGCATTCAAAACGCCATTTTGTCAATTTTGAATTTGGCGCCGAGTACATGACATCACTTCCAGGTTTTTAAATGGAAACCCGATCAGAGCTGAATGCGGCTTTGATCGGGTCTTCGGCAGCCATGCAGGCTGGTTGGCCGGGTCTCCCGGGCCAGCTGCGGAGGGTGGCAGGAGGGGGGAGAAGTCCCCTCCCGCTCCTTGTAATGACAGCCAAGCGGACACCTAACTGACATTTTTGACACTTTTTCATGTTGGAATACTGCCCTGTGGCCCAGTCTCTGAAGGGAGCGGATCATGCTCTGCTTCAGCATGTCATAGTACATGTTGGCATTCAGGGCCGATCCCAGGGTCACAGACACCTGGGTGCAGAAATATTTCTGGCGCCCCACGTGGGCGTGGTCATCTTACTAACTCCTCCCCTTTACAAATGTTTCTATGGCAACGACTTAAACACAGAGATGCTCCCCTAAGGAGTCTTCCTTACCCCGGGACCCTGCCACGATCTCTTAACAATAAACAAATTACAGTGAGAGAAGTAGAGTACTCTAATAGGACCTGGAGGGGGTCTCTCTAATGGACACAGAGAGGGCCTCTGTTAGAGAGTCTGTTAGACAGAGCCCCCAGACACACTATAGGAGATGGTCAGAGACTGCAGACTTGATACAAGAGATGGTCAGAGACTGCGGATATGATACAAGAGATCAATGTATCGATGCATCCTCACCAGTGCCCATCAAATGCAAGCTTATCAGTGCCCATAAAATGCTGCCTTATTAGTTGTGCCCACCAAATGCAGACTCAACAGTGCCCACCAAATGCAGACTCAGCAGTGCCCACCAAATGCAGACTCAACAGTGCCCACCAAATGCAGCTTACCAGAGCCCTCCCAAATGCAGCTTACCAGAGCCCCCCAATCGCAGCCTTCTCAGTGCCCACCAAATGCAGCCTACCAGTGCCCACCAAATGCAGCCTTATCCCTGCACCATGCATGCCCCCCAATACTGCACCTTCACTACCTCCACCTAACCTAACCACTCTATTACCTCATCCCTGCACCATGCATGGTCCCTCTCCCCAATACTGCACATTCACTACCCCCACATATCTTTCTAACCCCTCTCTTACCTCATCCCTGCACCATGCATGCCCCCCAATACTGCACCTTCACTACCTCCACCTAACCTCCTAACCCCTCTTTTACCTCATCCCTGCACCATGCATGCCCCTCCCCCTCAACACTACTGCACCCGCACTCCTCCCCCAGTCCCCCCACTACTCTGGTAAGGTAATAGTAGGTAGTAATAGGAGTTCTTGTAGCCGGTGAAGCTATGTAGGAGATGGAGTCCCTCACTGACTACCAGTGCTTCCTGTTCTATAAAGGCGGTGTGTGCCACCGGTCACCTGAGAAGACGGACTGTCTGCTCTACCGGTTCCGGAGCCCCTCGCCTTCCCGGGGAGAGTTTGCTGTCTCCTAGCAACATCCCGACCCCTTCCAGTCCCAAACTTTATCCCGCTCCGCCCACAGCTGTCACCCCGCCCCTTCTCATCAAAGGCGCCGTCCGAGTACAGTGGAGGTAACGAGGGGCAGATGGTGGGTAACAAAGGGGGGGAGATTGGAGGTTACTGGCTGCGGTCCTCAGATCTGTATAGCGGGGAGATCTCCCTATAACCATGTGTGTCAACTACAAGCAGGTGGAGGAGGGAGGGGAGGACTCTGCCACTTGAGCTTCAGCGCCCCTCCTCTGCCTCAGCTTGTGGCGCCTGGGCACGGTGCACCCCGTGCACCCGCCCAGGATCGGGCCTGTTGGCATTCATGGTTCCCTCAATGAACTGTAGCTCCCCAGTGCAGGCAGCACTTATACAGCCCCAGACCATGACACTCTCACCACCATGCTTGACTGTAGGCAAGACACACTTGTCTTTGTACTCCTCATCTGGTTGCCGCCACACACGCTTGACACCATCTGAACCAAATAAGTTTATCTTGGTCTAATCAGACCACAGGGCATGGTTCCAGTAATCCATGTCCTTAGTCTGCTTGTCTTCAGCAAACTGATTGCAGGCTTTCTTGTGCATCATCGTTAGAAGAGGCTTCCTTCTGGGAGGACAGCCATGCAGACCAATTTGATGCAGTGTGTGGCCTATGGTCTGAGCACTGACAGGCTGACCCCCACCACTTCAACCTCTGCAGCAATGCTGGCAGCACTCATACGTCTATTTTCCAAAGACAACCTCTGAATATGGCCCTGAGCATGTGCACTCAACTTCTTTGGTCGACCATGGCAGGGCCTGTTCTGAGTGGAACCTGTCCTGTTAAACCCCTGTATGGTCTTGGCCACCATGCTGCAGCTCAGTTTCAGGGTCTTGGCAATCTTCTTATGGGCAAACCTTGGTACCCCAGATGTTTTGGAACTACATTTCCCATGATGCTCATAAACACTGCAGTGTAGTTGAGCTTCATGGGAAATGTAGTTCCAAAACATCTGGGGTGCCAAGGTTTGCCATCACTGGTCCAGGCCATCTTTATGTAGAGCAACAAATCTTTTTTTCAGATCCTCAGAGATTTCTTTGCCATGGGGTGCCATGTTGAACTTCCAGTGACCAGTATGAGAGAGTGAGAGCGAGAACACCAAATTGAACACACCTGCTCCCAATTCACACCTGAGATCTTGTAACACTAATGAGTCACATGACACATGAAAAATGGCTAATTGGGCCCTATTAGGACATTTTCACTTAGGGGTGTACTCACTTTTGTTGCCAGCGGTTTAAACCTTAATGGCTGTGTGTTTAGTTATTTTGAGGGAACAGCAAATTTACACTGTAGGGCCCCTTTCACACACATGGTAGTCCGTTGGCAGACTCCGTTTTTCTCAGCGGGGGGATCGATCCGCGAGCAGGCGGGTGGCAGCTGTGTCTCCGCGCTGTGGGCGGAGACAGAGCTGTCAGGTCCCCATTCTTCTCTATGGGGGAATCGGATGGGAACGGACCGTCTATCCATTCTCATCCGATCGAAAATAGGGTTTCCATCCGTCCGGATTTGACAGATCGGATCGGATGTCAGTGGACATGTCTCCGCTGACATCCGATGCCCCATAGACATGCATTGGGCATCCGTTCAGATCCGCCTGAAAAACGGACAGGCGGATCTGAACGGTCTGCTTGTGTAAAAGGGGCCTTAAACAAGCTGTACACTCACTACTTTACATTGTGTCATTTCTTCAGTAACGTCACATGAAAAGATAGAATAAATTGTTTACAAAAATGTGAGGGGTGTACTCACTTTTGTGAGATACTGTGTATGTGTGTGTATATGTATATATATATATATATATATATATCATTTTTTTTTTTCTTCTGTTTATTACAATTTAATAAAAAAGGGAAGAGGGTGCCTGTTTATGTAATCAAGTAAGCTCTACCCGTGTGGAAATAGTCCAGCGCAGGGAACGAGGCCCCCTAAGAATTAGCCCACTAGAGCTGCACTTATCCCTTTTGCTGATCATATTCACATATGAAAAGACTATTACAGGCTATAACAATAATTTTACTCTCACACTATAACTTATCAGCTGTTATATCTGAGATAAGCCTGACAGCCCTTGGCTCAATATGTACAACTCAATCCACAGGAGAGGCAACAAATACGGGCAATTACAGGACAGACCAGAAGAGCTTCCACCACAAGTGTCTGAAGACCATTATCACCGGGAGGGATTTTACACTGTGCTAGACAATCTCTCCAACCAATTCCCGGACAATGGGAAGATCACTTTATTGCCTTATGTGCCGAGAGTAAGAGTTCCTCATGTCAGCTCAGTCTGGAGATACGGAGATACGGCCTTCTTACAGATGTCTCATCTTATTACATTCTTGACGTACAACCTGACAATTGCAAATCCCAGCACGGATAGGTGATTATATACTCTTTTCTTTTTCAGGTGCATTTTTCGTGCTGGATTTTATCTTCATGATAGGGTTGCTTTAAAGAGGCACTGTCACCAATTGAAAAAATTGCAGGTAAAAGTATAGAAAAAACCAAGCTTTTCCTTTCCATTAGAGCTCATTCACACCAGAACGCGGTGTGGGAAAGCCGCCCATTTCCTGCATCATGTTCAAAGTGCACTGGGTGTACAATCTGCTGCAGGTGTCAGGGCCGTCTTTAACACAGGGCAAAAGGGGAAGCTGCCCCGGGCCCATTCATTTTTGAGACCGAACTGCTTGCAAATAGTTGATAAGTGAATTCAGGGGGGCCCAAGAAAATCTTTGCCCAGGGTCCAATCAATAATAAAGATGGCCCTGGCAGGTGTCAATATCAGTGCTGGGACAAGGTCATCTAGAGCCCAGGGCCAACTTACAAAAATGTGACCCCCCCCCAAGATGTATGAGCTTTATGTGTCAGCAAAAAAAATCCCCCCCCCCCTCAAAAATTTAGCACTAATCTGCATGCTACCACCTAAGCAGTACAAATCCGCCCCCTGCTGAAATCTCCCCTTCCAGCACAAATCTTTGCCCCCTATTCCCCGAATTCCTCCAACACAAATGCCCCTCCCCAAAAAAAGGTCACCCCTCCAAGCACTAATCCTCTACCCCTCAAATTTCTCCTTTGAGTACACATCTTCCCCTACCCCCCACTCCAAATACCCCTACCTGGCACAAATCCAGCTCCTAAATTTCCCCTCCTAGCACTAATTCCCCCTCCCAAACAAAAAGTTCCCCTCCAAGCAAAATTCTCCTCCCCCCTTCACTATATCACTTCTTCTAGCACAAGCCCCCTTAGATTCCCCCTCCCAACAAAAATCCCCCTAAATCACTACTCCTAGCAATTCTTACCCCCCCAATCGCCCCTCCCAACATAAATGCCCCCCCCACCTCACATGAAACCACAGTGCCCAGGGCAGCTTCTACTACTCCTGCCCACCCCTTGTCCAGGCCCTTGTCAATATATTCCCAACGACATCCCAAATGCAGATTGCAAACACAGTGAACAAGCTGAGGATAGCAGCTGATTGGTTTCCATGTACAACTGCTCCAGTTTTGATAAATTCCACCAATTCTGCTAAGCTGTACCAATGTAAGAATGCGAAAACGACCTCTATATATGGCAACACTGGAGCTTTGAATATGCTATTTATTTATATATTGAATGGATGACAGTAGCGGTTTGAATTCATTCCTGTGACCTCATGTATGACATCTTGGATTTTCCCATATGTGCAATCTGACTCCCTGTAATAGGACTCAATCAAGTCTGGTGAGTGCATAGTGCGTCTGCATGCGGTTGGAGAGGAAACTTTCCTATACTCACTGAGGACACTATTCACGTGTGGGATTATATATGGACTTTTTATGTATTTTCTATAATTTAAATGAAGATGTATTTATTTATTTGTTTATTCACAATTGTTTATTCACTATAGTGATATGTATTTTATGATGCAAGAGCGTGGTTCATTTGTTTCTTTTCACAGTATAGGTGTTTTTTACACTTTACAACATGCAGCTCTTTATTGTAGTTTATTTGTTTTTTAGCTTATTGATTTGCGCAGATTTAGAACTGATTAAGTTCCTATTGTAGCACTGCCCCCTTGAGGACTGCTGAATTCTTCACCTTCGGATCCCCCTGGGTTACCATTAGCAACTGCAGCATGCACAATTTAATCCTTTACTCCTTGGCTCAGTCAATGAACAGTCTAGGGGATGTAGTTGTTTTTTATTTTTTTTTTTTTTTTATTTTATTTAATTAGGGATGGGAGAAGGTAAGAGTGGGATACTCCAAATTAAACTATTCACAATGGATGGGGACTCTCACGGATGATGCAGCCAGGCTGCAGATTCACCTTGCCACTAGATGAATTTGGGTTAAGTCTCTGTATAGATGACTTGTTTGGGTAGATTATCTTCAGGATACACTCCAAGTATCCCCTTTCACTCAACAGACTGACACCCATCCTCTGACCGGGGTGGCCCCCCTCAGGTCAGACCCCTAGACACGATCGCCTGTACTCACGATACTGTTTTTCGAGGGTCTCCAGTGTCTCTACACCTCCAGTCAGCTCTCCTGGACCTCTGGGTTCAGTTCCTTTCCTGTATATTGGAATTCCTATTGATTCTTTTTTTTACACTACTAACAGTGCTAATTAGCAACTTATAGTGAGACTGTGATAGTGCGGCGGAACAATCAGATGCTAACTGACGCTGCTGGGAAAATGACTAACTGCCACTGACATCGCCAGTGACACTAATAAAGTGATCAGTGCAAATAATATACACTGTTACTGTACTAATGACACTGTCTGGGAAGGGGTTAACATCTAGAGTGATGTGTGCCTAACAATGGAAAATGTGTGTAATGTGTGCTGCATTTACTAATACATTTCTTTGTTTTTTATCCCCACTTTGCTTTGCAGGGATAAGAAACAGAGATATCGTTCCCTCTGTGAAGAGCCCTGTGTTGATTGTCAACACAGGGCTCTGGGCTGTGATTGGGCACAGCCGGTCAGCAGGTCCTGGCCATGAATCACTGGCTGGGACTTGCTGACAGATCACTGAAGCAGGCAGTGATGTACCAGTATGATGCTTTGCCTGCACAGTCTGCCCACCCACAGTACATTGCGGGCGGCCTGAAAGTAAATATACATGTATAGATGCACCTCGCTGAAATAAATAAATAATCTTAAATATTCTAATATAGGAACAAAAGTAAATAAATGCACACTTGACCACTCATAGCCTGAGGGTCAACATACTCTGCCACTATCTGGGATTTTTCTTAGTTGACTATATGGTGGAATAGGGCAGAATCTTCCAATTGTGCTTGTCCCGGATTTAAAGGGGGACTCCGCACTCAAAAATAGGATAGCAGTACAGGTCTCTACAGTACTGATATCCTATTTGTTGTTGCTTACCAGCTACTGTTCTTTTTTTACAAAATATATTTTAGAAGTGGATCCTGAAGAAGCCCTTATCTTGGGCAAAACGCATCGATCCAGACCCAGATCCAGATGGTCACGGTCTCATCCTGATGGATGTGCAGTGTGTTAAGATCTATTCCCTCCATCCATGGTTCATTGGGATACAGGAATGTTCCTCTCCTTACTTCCCTGATCCTGTAAGAGTCTATGGTCCGGATTGGACACTGGATTGTTTTTTGCTATTTTTTTATCTGTTTCCAGTACACATCCCCACTGATATATGGGGTTACTTAATATCTAACCCTTGGATGTGAGGTTCACCTGAGAATATAGAAATCTTTCTTTCTACAAGCCTACAACCAGCCCCTTCATTGTAAGGGTTCCTGGGACCTCTGGATAGATGATCTTACTCATCGACCCATAAGATGATTTGGCGCTTAAAGTGTTTGCGGCCTGTTCTCATAGAAGGGATATGATACTACTGTATATACTTACTTTGAAGTACATTTGTTGGATTCTGATGAAGCGCCTACAGCGAAACGCGTTGATCCAGCAGTGAATCTTTACACACGCCTCCATCTTTGGAGACATGTACTGGAATATGTATAATGACTGTGATTATCCCTATTTTTTAAACTGATTTGTTATATTTTCTATGTCTAAATAAATTTTGATATTTGTATATATTTTTTTCTGCATCTAGTGTTTGTTTGGCACAATTAAATCCCCCTTTGTCCAGATATGCTTGTTTTTTTCCCCCCACTATTCCCAGTTCCTTTCCCTATTGCCTCCCTTGCATATCTGGACTTGCTATTTTTCCCATATTTTGATTGGGGACGGTGCCGTGCCATTTAACCAGCCAACTTCTCTCCACACAATCTCCATTTGCATCTAGTATTATTGCAAGATTTCCTGCCCAGAACTGCATCTACCGGACTTCTGTGCGGGCATATTCCTCGTGACTGCGCAGTTGTAAGGACGGGAGACGGCAGCTGCACTTAAACCCGGAAATGAAGCCAGGGTGGCTTAAGCTGCCCACATTCTTTATGGCCGCAGCCGAAATTGAGGATGAGAAAAGATAACTAATTGGATTGTAAGTAATTAGAATGTGCACATGGGCATCACTTTCCATTGTGGTTCTGGTGAATTACCCAGGGCTTTTTTTCAGCTGGAACTTGGTGGAACTCAGTTCCACCACCTCTGGCTCAGGCCCTCTGCTCCCGTCTCACCCATATCACTTGTAAACACAGAAGTCCAGCTTCTGTGCTTACCATTAACAGCTTGTCTCCCAATGGCTCCCACAGATCTGATCTCCTGAGAGGCTTCCACTGAGTGCAGGATGGGGACAAGGGAGATGCAGGTTCCTGGGGTGGTGCCCAGGGTGCAGTGCAGATCCCAACACCCCCAATGGATGATTTCCCTGCAAGTGAGAGAGGCAGAGCCACCTACAGTGTGTAAGGAGGGACTGGGCCCAGAGCCAGCTGAGTTCTTCAACCTAATACAGCAACACAAGTAAGACATGTGGAAGATGGTGGAGCTTTTAAGAAGGGAAGGAGAAGGTGGGCAGTGGACGAGGGGTTGCATGCTGAGGTCAGAGCTGGAGAGGGGTGAAATTGAGATGTGGATAGGGGATGCAGAGGTAAGCAGCTGTGAAAGAAGGGCCACAGCGCCTCTGTCACTTGTTTGCACTTGGGACCTTCCCCCAATATTTTTCTATCAAGAGCTGCGAACTGAAGCTTGTGTTTTCCATTTTTAAGAGACTCCATGACAGTTGATATTGCTCCACAACTTTTTTACTGCTATTTCAAGAGTTGACAGTTGCTTATCCCTCGCAACCTTTTTGCAGCAAGTTCATATGCTTGAACAATTTCTTCCAGCAGTCCCTTGGGAGTGTTTGAAAATGAACTCTGCACATAGCGCACCCCTACACTCTGCAGTCTGTAACACCCCCCCTCCCCCCGAAATCTGTACGTAATGCACTCCTTGTATTTAATGCCCCTTTCACTGTTAAGTGGGGTACACACTAGTAGAAAATCTGCCGAAAATTCCTGTCCGAGGTAAAATCGTACGATTTTCGGCTAATGTGTACACAACCGATGCCGACATTTCTAACGAAAAAAAAAAACCGGGGTAATAAACACCAAAATTTTTATCGTCCATCCCCAGCACAACCAATTTCCGTTTAATGCGTATGCAGTACGTCCGTGAAAAATCGGATACGAAAGACCGCGCATGATCTGAAGTTGCTGATGACCCAGAAGTCTAGGAACAAATGTCCCAAAAAAAAAAACGGACGAGAAATTTTGTGAACATTTATGCACTGTCAACTAAAGACGGTTATGAATGCTGAGAAAGAGAGAGAAAAATCGGAGGATATTTCGTCCGATTTCCATCAAGTATGTACGGGCCTTTAGTGAAGTTTGACCACACCCACTATGTGATGCAGTATGGAGGGTGTGTGTGTGTGTGTGGGGGGGGGGGGGGTTTGGGGGCAGTGGTTGAGTTCCTGCACCTATTTTCTGAGACCCGATTAGAATGATCTCAATGATTTTTTTGCATAATGTTGACTAGGAGACTGGAGCTCCACTTTATCAGGTTCACCAACCCAATGTTCTTCTACACAAGAGGGGCTTTCACATGTAAATAACATGCCCTTATATTCTCCAGGAGTGACCTGGCGACTGGGTCTCTTTAAATACAGGGTTATAATGTGAATACTGCTTTTACAGAACATATTTTGTTCCTGGTGTACGACACAGAACCTATCCAGAGCGATTCTTAATTTCTACACTTATCCTCAAGAAATATTAGAAATCCACAAAACTATTCCCCGGCCTTAACAATTAAAATCACTCGGTGCTAAGCGTCTGTTCCATAAATAATTTATGCTCTTACCAGAACGACTGCAGAGACCGGGCTCTACAATCCTGCCAGTTAAGTCATAACAGGCGATTGCGCGCAGTCGAACGCCTTCACCGCAGCCTTTCATGTCTCTGCGAGCTCTCACTCCCAGCTGCATTTCATTTCTTCCATCCCGAATTATGCAGTCCGACCAATTTCCATACGGCTGAGATTTATATACTTCACAGGCACACGCCTCAGTCTCCGCTAACGGATAAAGCTCGCTGTTCTGACATCTGTCTCGCTTCTTGCTTCTCCCTGTAATGAGATGGGCATTGCTTTATTGAAATCAGGAGGAATGGGTACAAAGTAAAAATAAAAGACCTTATTTAAAGGGGTTTTCCACTTCCCCAATCTGTGAAAAACTCATTCCATGATGGTTGTTTTGGGTTGTGGCATGGTTTAGGTTTTCTCTTTAACCACTTTACGACCGCTCACAGTAATATTACTGCGGCAAAGTGGCTCGTTATCGTCTGGCGACGTAGTACTACGTCGTCAGACACTCCCCCATCTGGGCAGCGCTTGCGCGCCGCCGGAGGCTCGCTCCCGCTGTTTTCATTCACAGCGGGAGTGGGGCCAGGGGAGGAGCAGCGGCGATCGCCGCTGCTCTTACCCGATCGTCGGGGATCGAGTCTGGAGATCCGCCCGCTGTGTGTAAACACAGCGGGCGGATCTCCATAGTGACAGGGAGTGACAGATCGGACTGTTCAGCATAGCTGGACATCCGATCTGTCCATGACTCACTCAGTCACCTCCCCCCCCTACACGTTAGTAAGCACCAGGCATACATTAACCCCTCCCTCTCCAATAAAATTAACCCCTTCCCTGCCAGTGTCATTTTTACAGTAACAGTGCATATATATAGCACTGATTACTGCAGTAATGTCACTGGTACCCCCAAAAGTGTCAAAAATGTCAGTCAAGGGTCCGATCTGTCCGCCGCAATGTCGCAGTCCCGCAAAAAAAAATCGCAGATCGCCGCCATTACGCGTTAAAAAAAAACACCAAAAATGACAGAAATCTTTCCCTTTGTTAGTAAACGCAATAACTTTTCCGCAAACCAATCAAAATACGCTTATTGCGATTTTTTTTTACCAAACATAGGTAGCAGAAAACAAATTGGCCAAAATTTTTTAAAAAAATTGGTTTTTACATCTTTTTTGGGGGGAATTTCATATAAAAAAATGTTAAAAATATTGTTATTTTTTCAAAATAAACGCTCTTTTTTTGTTTATAACGCAAAAAGTAAAAATCGCACAGGTGATCAAATACCACCAAAAGAAAGCTCTGTTTGTGGGAAAAAAAGGGACGTAAATTTCGTTTGGGTACAGCGTCGCACGACCGCGCAATTGTCAGTTGAAGTTGCACAGCGCCGAATCGCAAAAAGTGGCCTGGACGGAAGACAGCAAAATCCTCCGGTGGTAAAGTGGTTAAAAGGAAATTTGCAGAAAATTGAGCACTCTTTTTTTTTTAGGTGAAGTCCTACTAACCTGGCATACTCAAAAAAAGCAATGGATTTCCAAGGATGAAGCTCTATAGTTACAAAAAAGGGCAAGACACCCTAAAATGTTTAACCATGCTCCTTGCTCCAGACATTTTTAGTAAAAATATTGAAATTAAATTAAATATATTTACAATTTTTTAAATATTTATATAAATTATTATTATGAATAATAATAAAAGAAAAGAAATACAGACAGAAATCGTTATGGTTTTTCCCCTAATATTAGTGGTCAGTGTAGAAGTGCCCTTTGCATTGGTGGCCATTGCAGGTAGAACAACAATTCGCTATTGCTCACTAATCAAGGAACCCCTAGCAATCTCAAGAGGAACCATGGCTGTGAAGGGGGTGTTTTCAAGACTTTGGCTAAACTACCTGTCATTTCCCATTCAAATCGAAGCAGCTTCCCATCAACTGGAGAAACTCATTTAAACAATATGTTACCCCAACATTTCTTATTCCTGATATGTTCCTGCTGTACCATGTACTTGCGTTAAAAAGTAGGGATCAGGAAGGTGTGGGGGCTGGGCCATTCGTAACACGTTCCATGTTACACCCTGAATACCTGAATATGGGTGTAACATGTTACGAAAGGTGAACTTATCCTTTAAGTATAGTTCTCTATTATTTAACTACCAAAAGTGTTATATTACTCTAAACTTTTCACCTAACCTTTAACTAAATGAATGTGTTAATTTGATAGCCAGTATATAAACATTTAAAAAATTGAAAATTGTTTTAAATACTTACCGTAATTTTTCTTTCCTGATGC